>NW_023596136.1:7511492-7532224 GCF_011947565.3 Pollicipes pollicipes | reverse complement strand
AGCAAATGGAGTCGCTGGTATTTGTAAAGAAAGAGTAGCACGGCGACGAGATCGATCTCTATCTCACTATCTATGAGAGAGAGAGAGCAGAGAGAGAGAGAGAGAGAGAGAGAGAGGAGAGAGAGAGAGAGAGAGAGAGAGCGAGAGAGAGAGAGAGAGAGAGAGAGAGAGAGAGAGAGAGAGAGAGAGAGAGAGAGGAGAGAGAGAGAGAGAGAGAGAGAGAGCAGAGAGAGAGAGAGAGAGAAGAGAGAGAGAGAGAGAGAGAGAGAGAGAGAGAGAGAGAGAGAGAGAGAGAGGAGAGAGAGAGAGAGAGAGAGGAGAGAGAGAGAGAGAGAGAGAGAGAGAGAGAGAGAGAGAGAGAGAGAGGAGGAGAGAAGAGCGAGAGAGAGAGAGAGAGAGAGAGAGAGAAGAGAGAGAGAGAGAGAGAGAGAGAGAGAGAGAGAGAGAGAGAGAGAGAGAGAGAGAGAGAGAGAGAGAGAGAAGAGAGAGAGAGAAGAGAGAGCGAGAGAGAGCGAGAAGAGAGCGAGAGAGAGAGAGAGAGAGAGAGAGAGAGAGAGAGAGACGAGAGAGAGAGAGAGAGGAGAGAGAGAGGAGAGAGGAGAGCGAGAGAGAGGAGAGAGAGAAGAGAGAGAGAGATGAGAAGAGAGAGAGAGAGAGAGAGAGAGCGAAGCGAGAGAGAGAGAGAGAGAGAGAGAGAGAGAGAGAGAGAGAGAGAGAGAGAGAGAGGAAGAGAGTAGCAGAGAGAGAGAGAGAGAGAGCGCGAGATAGAGAGATCCTCTCGGCCTCTCTCTCTCTCTCTCTCTCTCTCTCTCTCTTCTCTCTCTCTCCTCTCTCTCTCTCTTTTTCTCTCTCTCTCTCTCTCTCCTCTCTCTCTCTCTCTCTCTCTCTCTTTACTCTATGCATACTTGATTTTAATGACTGTTTTCATCTACGTCTGAAGATGTTTTTGGATATGCGATGCATCTGAACACATGCCAACCCTTCCGCCATTCATGGGAATCTCTGGTATTCGGATGGTACCTATGGGTTTTGATATCACCACAACATGACATCAGAATGCATTATAACCTGACTAGCAGACTTACCTTGCATTGTGCGTGGCGCATATCCACAGCAGCGTGACGGACAGGCAGCAGGGCGGCCTACGGAAAACAAGGAGACCCGACATCAGCAACTCCTCCCTCACAAACTCTCAGAAGCGAACAAATCAGCGATCAACGCAGATATTACGAAGCAAAAAAGAACCATTTGAAAACAGAGCACCAATCATTGAACAAAATCGTGCAGGACATGTTTCACACAAATGCCTAAAATTTGCAGCTGCTCGTACGCTCAGGCGTGGGATGACCTTCACCGACGAGAGATCAACCCCTGTGCATGGTCCGCCGGCGGGACGGGTGGAGAAGGAGCTAGGGCTGAGCTGCCCTGGCGGCGTTCAATACACCAATCTGGTTGATCGCATTAGCGTTACACGGCTGGTGCGCCCTCGGTCGCCACTGAAAGTCGTAATCGAATCGGCCCCAGATCCTGTTGTGACGGCGCTGCCTCATTACGCGGTTGCCAGATAAGGACCGCTTGCCTGGTCTGCATTACCCGGTTACCAGATAGGGATCACCTGCCTGGTCTGCACTACACGGTTACCAGATAAGGACCGCTTGCCTGGTCTGCATTAAACGGTTACCAGATGAGGACCGCTTGCCTGGTCTGCATGACCCGGTTACCAGATAAGGACCGCTTGCCTGGTCTGCATTACTCGGTTACCAGATACGGATCGTTTGCCCGGTCTGCATTGAACGGTTGCCAGATAAGGACCGCCTGCCTGGTCTGCATTGCACGGTTACCAGATGCGAATCGTTTGCCCGGTCTGCACACGGTTACCAGATCGGGATCGCTTACTCGATTTGCACTACCCTGTTACCGGACTAGGATCGCTTGCGTGGTCTGCTGGGTGTGAATCGTCTTCAACATTTGTCGCATGTCGTTGAAGGTTACCTACACTCGTTGAAAGCACAACTCCACAGACAGAACTGTTCTTTGTTGGCCGTTGTATACCGTGTTGTGAATTCTTGGTGAGGCCTAATTGGGCAAGTCAGAAAGTCCTATTAAAATGCGAAATATGTTTACAAACAGACCACTCGTGTATTGACACGAAGTAAGACCGGTCAAGCAGCCGTCACACTGCGAGCGCCCCGCCCGGCTCGGCGGCCAGGATCTGCCCCGCCCGAACCTGGCACCGACCACAGCGTCTTACGCATGGGCTTGGCCGCCCCCTCTCCCATAGACAGCTCCTGCAGAGCAAGTCACATCAACGGGCTCAGTGAACGCTGTCGAACGCTGTCAACCACAAGATGTGAGGATGCCCAGGTGATGCATGGCGACATGCAAGCAGCTGACGAAAGGAGGGGATCATCGTGGTGGAAGATAATTAAAATGTTCGGGCATTCGAGTTCTCGAGCTCCGCAATTTTTATGATTGCGGACAGCTATAACCTTAAGCTTCATATGTAGCGGTAAAGTTATTGAGAGCACGTCTTCGGCCTTTTGGTAAATGACTTATCAACGAACACCTTTCAAATGAGACAAGCTATCCCACCCCGGGGTAAATTGTATCACATAGTGGGGAAAGTTGTGCTTATGCGCATTTTTCGTACAGTAAGCTGCATCGTAGGCACGCTGAATGCCTTGTGATGTCTGGATCGAATGCGCTCATCTGTGCTATTCCATAATTTGTCGGGGTTGCGATAAAACAAATGTTTGCCCGTTTTATCAATCAGGGTTTGTTTTACGACTACTACCACCTCGGTTTCGGTTGTTCAGGTGCAAATTGTGGATTTCCACGTCCAGGTAATGTAAATCCCGACTTGTTGTCTACGTATCAATAAGCCATGACAAGCACATCGCTCCATGATTGACGGTGGGTTAACACGCGCTTGGGTGGGAGGTCAAATTGGCCCCTACCCCGCGAAGATTTTTCAGAAGTGGTTTCCTAACGGCACAGCGTAGACACGACAAGTTTTGCATGACTGTAGACAATTCGGATTTTTTGTTGCAAGGAAATTCAGAGGTACCTTGTAGGGCCGTTGAGCTACGGTAGACCAAAGTCAGGCCATGGTTTCAGCGAAGCTAATTCCTAGGGAATGCTTTAATTTGATGCAACAACAGAGTGTTAGGCAAAGCCATACATCTCTGAGATACTTTTTTGGCATTTTTACAATGGACTGAGCAAAGCGCATTGACCTAAGGTCGGGTATAAAGATCGGAGCAAGGCCAAAACCAACCAATTTTATTTCTCTAGGGCTTGCCGCATGGGGTAGATTCTGGCGCTCATTTCGAGTTTATTGATGACATGAACCGCATTATGCACCTTCCGTGGATTTCCTAAAAATCAGAAAAGATCATTCACCTAGAATGACCCTGTTCAACAATTTGTTTTAGGAAGATGCTGCCTAGCGTTATCTTTGTCGCCTGTTCAAATGCAAACCTCAAAACAGTCTTGTATTATTTTGGTCAAAAGGCCAAGAAAGGTCACTGATATTATATGAACATGGGAACTTTTGCTTAGAACAGTTCTCTAAGTTGTGGGACGCTGTTAAGAACGACATGGAATTTGACCCTGTTTGAACCTATTTCACTCGAAGTTCACGACCTAGGAACCTCAACCTTTGACCTAAGGGAGTTCACATACGGGTCAATACACTCTGTGAATTTGGTGTCTCTACCTCTCTTAGTTCCTGAGATTTCAGAGGGTCAAATTGTTCCCCATCCGAGCGAAGAGTATCCAACCAGCCACTCGGGTGCATGTTAACACGCGCTCGGGTGAGGGGGCAAATTGACCTCCTCAGAAGGTTTTTCCGGAATGGTTTCCGAACGGCGCAGCGTAGCCGCGCTACATTTTGTGTAACTTGTAGACGATTGAATAGCGGATCGTCTGGCATCAAAAATTAGCTATACCTTGTAAGGTCGACGACCTATGACAGGTCAAAGTCAGGCCATGGTTTCAGCGAAGGCAATTTTTGGGGAATCGTTCAATCTGGTCCGACAACGGAGCGTTAGACGAAGCCATGCCCCTCTGAGATACCTCCTCAGGCAACGCAACAATTGAATGAACAAATCATTGACTTAGGGTCAGGTATGAAGGTAAGACCAAGGTCACAACCGGCCCGTTTTATTACTCTAGGGATTGCTGTATGGAGTAGTTTCTGGTGCTCAGTTCAAATTTATTTATAACAGGAGCCGCATTATAAACCTTCCATGGATCTCTCTAAGGTCAGAACAGGTCACTGACCTAAATGATCCAAGTCAACACTTTGCTTTTAGAAACAAACTTGCCTAGTGTAATCTTTGTCGCTCATTCACATGCAAAACCCCAAGCAGTCTTGTATGACTGGTCGCCATGACCTTCAAAAGGTCAAGAGAGGTCACTGACCTTAACTGAGCATGTGACCTGTTGCTTTGAACAGTTGTCTAGGTTCTAGGGGTCCTTTGAAGACCAACCTAAAATTTGATCTTATTTGAGCCCGAGGTCATGACCCAGGAACCTCAAACTTTGACCTAAGTGAGTTCATGTATGGGTTAGTACACCTACACCTGTCTCTAGCTCTATTAGTTCCTGAGAGCTCGGAGGGGTCAAATTGACCCCCCCCCGAGTGAAGGATATCCAGGCGGCCACCCGGTCGCGTGTTAATCAATAAAATGTTGTCAGTACATTGTATCGATACAACCTGTCCCATGCGCAGCTGATACATGTATCATCCGATCTCTTGGAGGAAAGCTCGCGCTACCCTGAAATCCTTGGCTAGCAGATGCCAAATGCTTTAAAGTATTATGACACGTACAGTTCCTTAATACTTAGTGTAGCATTCAGATTTGTCTCACTGTGCCGTATGCCCTTAAACGCACATTTACACCGATTGCTTTAGTTTTAAACGATGTGCAAAAAACACACTATTCGCGCTGACACCAATACGAGTGCCCGCACGTTACCGGAGGTACACTGAAAGGTAAAGTAAGCCGCTGTACGTCTGTTGAGTGACTCGAGACTGCCATTTGCCGCATATATTTAGAGTAAATTGCCCGGCCCCACATGAACATGACGCAACTCGCCCCTCTCTCCCTCGCCCCTGGAGACTTGGACAAGGACATTTTCAATGTCAGGGACACTGCTCCCTCTCCCGGCGAGGATCGATCGCAAGCCATCGGGAGAGACACAAACCGTTTTTTATAAACTATTGACGTACGATACTTGGCCGGGTGGCACTGAGGAGAGGGAGTTTTTATGCGAGCTGCCGAGGTCACGACTTCCGTCGTCCGGCAATCTCGGTAATCCTTGCCATGTTTCTACAGAGGCAGAATACGTGAGGTAGCATTGATCCTGCCGACCAATGATTCGGTGTCATGCACATACTCTTCCTGCATGCCGTAGACAGACTCGTCATATGTCCCACTCGCCGAGCACTGTTTCGCTGCCGTTCATGAAGTCATCAATGATTCGAAGGTCGTGTTTCGTCCTGTTCGGTCTGTTACTTTTGATCACATTTATGCAATAACACCTCTCAGTGAGCTACTCAGCTATCCCGAGTAAAGCGCAGCTTATCGTGACAAGCTGCGCGTGCAAAAACAATAACACCTCTCAGCGAGCTACTCAGCTATCCCGAGCGAAGCGCAGCTTATCGTGATAAGCTGCGCGTGCAAAAACAAGCCTAACTACACGCTTTGCTCGCTCACCCGCTGGTAAGAGCTGTGCATTCCTGAGCGAAAACTTCGCTCGTACAGGCGCGTATTCGAGGGTATGCCAAGAGAGCCATGCCCCCCCCCCCCCCCCCCCCGAGCGCGGTGGGCATACACACAGCTCACTGTCCCGCTCACTTTATATATACTACCCTCAACAAGAGATACCAGACATACCAGACCATATCCTAGAAATGTCATCCACATGCGCAGGATTTTGGAGAACAGCTGAAATTTTCTTGAAATTGAAAAATGAAAAAAACATTCTCTTGCAGAAAATTTGGGCCATGTACCTGAGCACGCAACTGTGATTCTTCTAAACCAAAGAAGGGCACGTTTAGGTACGGACGTTACCGCCACGCTACAGACTGCTGTCCGCCTTCCCCCCCCCCCCCACACGTTAGCGATATTGCGACCAGATGATAGTGTCAAATGCCTATGGTACCTATCAGGCATGATGTGCCTGGTGACCGTTGCCAGCCTCACACAGGAGTTAGCAAGCTTACAACTGTCACGCCGTTAGAGGCGTCACTGCGCACAAAATACGTTACAATTATTGCAATTTTCGATTTGATGATTTTATCCATTACCTACACTAATCTGCATATAGCTTCGAAAACAGCAAAAATAGGAGCTAAATGCGGCCATACTCCTGCGCTTCAGAATCGCGCTACAATTTTAGCTATCGTCAAGGTATGATCAGGCCGGACAAAGCTGAGGTAGCCTTACTGCACATATTTGTTTTGCCATTTTAAATCGCAGGTCCAAAAGAAGTCATTAAGTTGAAATGTGTCAGCTGCAAAGCCTTATTAACAAATGTGATTTATCAATCATCTTGCTTTGGCCATATTTGGCTTCGGCCACGAGCTTACCTCACATGACCCCGCCCCTGGTGACCAGAGCTGACTTTGAACAGCGCGACTGACCTCGATCCCAAAGAGGGAGGAAACAACTTCGAATTTTCAGGATGATTTGTACCCATTTCTTTTTTTATATAATGTTCGCCCTTAGTATGCTGTAATCACTCCGGGGCTCAGTCATGTCTCTTGATGGATGAGCTGCGTTCTTGTCCGCGTAAGCCTTCCCCGCTTTTGGCCCTGTGCCGGCTCCTCTATGATGGCCGCTGTTGATTTCACAACGAGGAGTACCTCTTTTATAATCATTTTCGAAGTGGATTTTCACTCCACGGTCAAATCAGGTGAGTTTATCCCAATGGATTCATGGTAAAGTCCGGAGTGGGTTCATATCTCTCCATGAATAGCAGAATTTTTTCAGAACTGGTGTAAGAGCACGTAGTGACTATTTACTTCATGCCAACGTATGAAGGTAAGAGCGTGAGGAGTTATTCCCTCCGCCAAAATTTGCGTGTTTCCTTCTATTAAGTGTGTGTTCAATCTTTATTGATAACATATTTAACAACAAGCATTACTGAAACCCCAGGAAAAGTTACGTCAAATAATATCGCTGGGTAGTGCCACTGAAGAGCCGTCAGGTGTCATATTGATCACCGACATTATTTGCTTGGTGCACCAAAAGTGTAGAAAGTAGCTCACAAACCCTGTCGATGGTTATTTTCACCCACGCAAAGATATACATACTTATGACAAAAGCGTAGATCGATATGGTTTGACTCGACCGACAGGCCAACCATAATGGAAATTTTGTGTCTTGGAAAATGCATATAACACTATCGCTGTTCCCAGCTTCTTTTGACTCCAGCGCATGAGATGTGTACCAGGGCATCGATAACTGGTGGAAGTTCCTTTGCTAGCGAGCTTATGAAACCACCAAAGCTTAAAATGATCAACGTATTGCCCAAATAACACGACAAGGCGAAAGACGAGCGCAGAGTGAACTTTACATCGTTTTGCATTCATACATCGCTAGTACAAGCGGTCTTCGCATTATTCCTATTTGAGGTGCATTCCAATTTTGCCCTACCCGAGTGATTAATGCAACAAAGAGCGTTGCCAAAAATGGCGCTGTTTCTTTCCTTGCTTGATAAGAAATAAAACGTAATTTGTAGACTGGTTTGCCTTCCACCTGTCAGAGGTGCTCACTCTATACGAGGTCACACCCTGTCACCATCACATGTCATGTGAAGCCAGCGTCCGGGCGTTAAACGGACATGAACTATTACGCCCATTGGTAATCGTATGGTGTAATTAACACAGTTGTGTGCTAATGACTTCTATGCCAAGCGTGAACCGAAAACAGCGAAAAAATATCCGAGAAGTCTGCCCTTGGCCCGCGACCTTCGTTGCCATGGTAATATGATTCTGAAGTACATGAGCACCATTTTTCATTCGGTGCCTAGTAAACAACTGTACAGATGACGTGGGTACCACAGAGCCTTGCAGTAGTAAAACATTGTATCCTGTAAGCAAGTTTGCGCAACCGGCGACATTGCCAATCACGTGGCGGATGACAGCTCAATAATTTCCGGGTTAGAATGGTCAGGACTATTCCCTCTGAAATCATCCGATCACACGATTGCATCCTAAGGGTCACGAGTGGCGTAACACCACAGGTGGTGCCGAGTTGGGGAATCATATAACGAGTGGCGTAACACCACAGGTGGTGCCGAGTTGGGGAATCATATAACGAGTGGCGCAACACCGCAGGTGGTGCCGAGCTGGGGAATTACCTTTCCCGAAGTGAAGCAAAGCTAAACAAAAAACCTAACGCCATCGCACGGTTAGAACGTACGCAAAAGCCGCACTTCCGTCACCCTTTTACAAGTCCCGTCACCACTGGCCCTTAAAGAGAGACCTAAAGCGCCCGAAAGCAATCAGCCAATTACCACCCAGTCCTCATCAGTGTCTGCGAGGCTTTCATTCACGACTCACGTGCGTCCCATGCCCAGTGAGCGGGACAGTTGGGACCGGATGGCGAACGTAAACGGCGTCGGAAGAGCGTTCTGAAGCCGGCGTCCTCGCCTGTCCGGTGGTGATCCGCCGCTCGCAGGAGGCACGCCCGCCCGTGCTGCCGCGAAGGGCAGCCGGGAGCGTCTGGGCCTGGGAGGCGGTAATCCACCGGTGGCACGGGGCACGCTCGCTCGTGGTACCGCGGCGGACAGCCGGGAGCGTCTGGGCCTGGGAGGCGGTAATCCACCGGTGGCACGGGGCGCGCTCGCCCGTGCTACCGCGGCGGACAGCCGGGAACGTCTGAGCCTGGGAGGAGACGCCACCGCTCAGGCGTTCGTGCCGGACCGGACGTGTACACGCGCTCGGCGTCAGGAACTGTGCAGCCAGGGAGCGGCGAGGTGACAGATTATGAGTGCAAAGCGGGGAGAGAGGCACGGAGTGGTAGAAGCTGGCGGATTCCAAGGAGCGAACAGCCGGTGGGGTACGGGAGATGCGGAGGCCGTGTAGTTGGGTACGGGGGATGCGGAGTCCGTGCAGTTGGGTGTGGGGAATGTTGAGTCCGTGTAGTTGGGTGCGGGGGATGCGGAGTCCGTGTAGTTGGGTACAATGGATGCGGAGGCCGTGTAGTTGGGTATGGGGGATGCGGAGTCCGTGCAGTTCGGCACAAGGGATGCGGAGGCAGTGTAGTTAGGTATAGGGGGGGGGGGGGGGGGGGGGGTGCGGAGGCCGGGTGGTTGTGTACGGGGATGCGGAGTCCGTGCAGTTGGGTACGGGGGACGCGGAGGCCGTGCAGTTGGGTACAAGGGATGCGGAGGCCGTGTAGTTGGGCATGGGGATGCGGAGGCCGGGCGGTTGTGTACGGGGTACGCGGAGGCCGTGTAGTTGGGTACTAGGGATGCAGAGGCCGTGTAATTGGATACAAGGGATGCGGAGGCCGTGTAGTTGGGTACGGGGGATGCCCAGTCCGTTTAGTTGTGTACAAGGTATGCGGAGGCCATGTGGTCGGGTACGGGGGATGCGGAGGTCGGGTAGTTGTGATAAGGCGTGGCGGGCCCACTCCGGCAGCGAGTCTGCTGCCTGGACGAACACGACACCGAGCCGGTACAGCCACCCCTCGTGTACACCAGAGCAGCGCCGCCCGCCGCCGGTCAGCAGAGCCCCCCCCCCCCCCCCCCAGCGCGCTGCGTCATCCGTCCGCCGTCGGTGAGCAGCGGGCCCCGCCCTTCCCCCGCGTTGTCGCCCGCCCGCCGTCCGCTGGGCCACACGGTGCAAGCTTCCCGCAGATAAGGACTTGTCTGGTAACGCCCGCGCTGGGTCGCAGCCAGCCCCGTCAAGGCCGTCCTGCCACAATGAGAGCTGTTCTCTCTTTGACGCCCACATGCTGAGTTACCTACGCAATACAGCAGGCAAGGAAACTAGGCTTGATTGGCGCGAAGTTCGAATGCGTTTGGACAGGATCCGGCTCACCGCGTCATGACGCCTCTCCCAGAATAGTCCAGAATACAGGGCAATGCCATTCAAGGTGTATTTAGCACGCAAACTCCCGGTAGCCGCACGCGATCGATGGAAATCAACTGGCGCGTTCACCAGCTACCAGCGAGATCCAGCCGACACCCACCCAAACACCGACATAACAAGCGAGCAGGCAGCTGTGACTTGATCATCATTGGTGGCGGCGCGCACAGCGAGCGCGGGCAGACAATACAAATGGGACTACCGGCCGTCAGCTGGGCACTGTCTGCAAGAACCCGATCAGACACAGTCTCAGCCTCACCCCGCGCCACGCACACACACGCACGCTCCACATGAACATCTTTATTTACACGCAATGATACTTACACGTGAATATATGGAACGCCTCGTTTCTAGACACCGCAGACGGACTGTTGGCGCTTGAGGTCCCGGAGGGGGGCGGGGGCGGGACTGGTGCCGCCCCGTCGGTGTTGGCGGCGCTCCGGTGCGCGTGGCGCGGCAGGCGGCACGCTCAGACCGCCCATCACTCGCCGGCAGAACACCGTCACGCGGGGCAAAACGGAGCCAAAACAGGGGTATGAATATCAGAGAGCACGTGACCCAGGGAGGGAACCGACAGAACTATAGTGAAACCAAATCAATCACTTGGGAGCAATAAAGAGAAGTCAGAAAGCACAGAGAGCACCAGAAAAGAGCACAAAGCGATTGACGGGGAGGTGAGGAAGGGACAGAGCGGAGCGGCGGACTGGGGCGGCCACCCGCTTATCACAGAGCTCGGCGTCCGTCGAGGCCGGTCATTTGACCAGACCGTTCTTCTTGGCCTGGATCTCGTAGATAAGCAAGCGCCACATTTTCACCACGAACACGTCGGCCTCCTCGTCCAGTACCTGCCGGGCGGGGCGGGAGGGGGCGGCAGCGTCAGACGTCGGACCCGCGCCGGCGCCGGCCCGTCGGGGACGTCCGTCGCCGGCTCCCGTGCCGTGGCGGGCGGAGCGCGGCAGCCGGCTGGTCCAGCGGTGGCGACCAGCCGAGCTATCAGTCACGGCCGGCGCTCAGAGCACCGACGAACGAGACCGGCCGCGCCCGGCAGGCAAACAGCGCTCAATTACGGTAATCTGAGAGTCGGGACTACGGGCGACGGAGACGGCTAGCTTATCACGCTGACGTCACATGTGCGAGGATCGACCGTGCTTCCTAGAAGAAGAGTACTCAAAACAATGGCCGGGAAGGTCTGATCAATCTCATACGTCTGGGGAGCAAGATGTGCACAGGAGCCAGGCACACCCGTATTTTATTTTTCTCATACCCCACGTGGAACTAAGTTCGTCAGCTCCACGCCAGCAGCGAACGATGAGGCAATGAGGCGATCTCGGGAAGGCTGCATTGTATTCGGCACACGTCTGTAACGCCGGAGCGGCGGGCGGCGGCATGACTCACCATCTGTACATCGTCCAAGATGGCCTGCGGCGTGCTGCCCACCAGGATCTTGGAGCAGATGAACTCCACGAGCGTGGGCTCCGGCTCGCCGATATACTCTGCGATCTTCTTACTGATCCACGGCCGTATCCGGCGCTCCATCAGAGTCTGAAACAGCGACATCACGTCGCGTCACCGGCCGATCGGGTTCAGCCCCATATATACATACAGCACACAACCGCCGTAGGCAGCCTAAGGACGGCTGCCGAGCCGGGAATGACGTGGCGACGTCAGAGGGCCCGGCACAGAGAGAGGTCCGCGTCACTGGCGAATGAGATCAGAGGCAGAGCGCCATCAGGCCCTAGTGCGGTCTGTGATGTGTGCATCGGTGCTGGCAGACCTGACGCCAGTATGTGCGGCCGGAATGACTCACGTTATCGACGGCGTCCCAGTCGACGGTGTAGCTGAACAGCTCCTCCTTGCCGGTGGGGATCTTCTCGATCAGCGACTTGACGGCGCGCTTCTTCTCCTCCTTCTTTTTGGTGTCGTCGTCGTGATCTGGAGCGGAAGGCCGACATCACTGCCTGAGACACTGCCTGAGACAGGCGCGCTGCCCCAGAGGTCCGCCCGTATACGTCACAGTCACCGCCTGTTGACTGAGTGGCAGCGACACACCATCAACGCAGTCGCGTGCTTGTTATGTCCAAACAAGTCACATATTTATCGGTCTTCTTCCTGAGGCCTTTCGCGGTCATATCTGGTCGCACCCGTATTTAATAATTTCATCGCAACAAGCTTGATAAAGTCGCTTGATTACTTTGTCTTCATCAATTCGACATAAAAATGCGCATGAAGAAAGCTATTTAAGGATATTTGTATGGCCACGTTATGAAAGCACATGCCAACATTTACGCAGAAGCGTCGGGTCCACAGAGCCAGGCGAAGGATCCCTGCTCCTCACCTAGCGGCACCAGCTTCCGCTTCTTCTTCTGGTGGCCGTCATCGTCGTCCTGGTTGAACACGTCCTTGACGTCGAGCTTCTTCTTTTTGCCACCAGCCGCGCCGGTGGCGGCGGTGGCTGCGGTGGTGGCGGCGCGGGCGGCGTCCGGCGGGCCAGCCGGCGTGACAGGCGTGGCCGGACCGCGTGGCGTCACCTCCACAGAGCGCGTGGTCGACTCTGCGGCCACACAGACTGGCGTCACACACGGCTGGCGCCGCATGCACCGCACGAGCCGGCCGGCATCGGCCCGCGCCGCTGATCGGACCCGCCGGCAGGTCCTAGAGACCGCAGTCCCCTGCTCAGATCAGCTAGCCGATATGACGAACGAGGTGCCGCCCGACTGGCGCTAAAGCCGACCCACCCCTGAATGGCGCGCCACCGACCTGCCCGGCTGGAGAGGGGCGTGGCGCCGGCCATCAGGCTGTCCTCGGGCGGCGGCGGCGGTGACGGCGAACGGCCGCCGTCGCTGGAGACCGCCCGCTCGGGCGACGGTGGCGCCGGCGGCGGCGGCGGGCTGGCCGCCAGCTCCACCACCGGCGGCGACGGCGCGCGCTCCGGCTTCACCCGCAGCCGCGGCCGGTACTGCTGCTCCCGCTCGGCGCGTTGCTGCAGCGGCGGCGCGCGGTCAGGCCACACGACAGCCAGGCAACCAGGCACAGCCAACAGCCAACCACCCGGAAAAGCGAGGCGGTCTGTCCAGCCAGCCAGCCAGCCAGCCAGCCAGCCCACCAACCAAATAACCAGCGATCACGCACAGTCAACTCAAACTGCAACGCTGGCCGCACCCGCGGGCGAGTCCAACATCACATGTCCGCACACAAATCAAACAACGTCCACACGCGACAAGGACTTCAGAATTCACGAACATACAATGGTAATAGCATTCCATCTTCAGCAGCCTTTGCTTGTTACCAAATGATGGCTACGAAGTTTTAACCCCCCATCCCAAGGTCCGAGACCCCCAGCGCAGGCAGCTTTGGTCGGCGAGCGAGCCCGTACCACTCACCCGTTCATACTCGGCGCTCGGGTCATTATGGCCCTCCGCCTGGATGCGCGTGCGCAGCTCGTCCAGCTCCTCCTTCTCTCGTTGGCTGTCACGCGCGTCCTCCTCGGCCTCGCGCTCGCGCGCCGCCAGACGGCGCTGCAGCTCACGACCCCTGCAAAACGCCGGGCCCGTCAGCCACGGCCATCTCCCATCGGAGCGCTGCAGCATTCCAAAATTCATCCCGTAGGGTGTGCAGGGTGTAAATATACATTCACGCTACCAGAGCCCTGGCTCTTCGGCGATCCCCGCGCGCAATTCGTCGGCGCTAAACCGTTGCCCTTTGACCCCGACCTAGACATCTGACCTACTCAGCCCATTTCTCAGGCCCGAGGCTCATAGATACCGGTTTGACAGCCGCCCGGTTCCATGCTAATTGGCCGATTTTGAGCAAGGGGAGGGACCACAGGCAGTGAGACCGAAGCAGAGGCGCTAAAGCATTACAAAATATCGACATCCCTGCCACACAAATGGCCGAATATTAGAACACTGGACCACTCGCTCTGGGACTGGGCACTACAGCCTGGGCCACCTCTCATCGGACCACCGGCACTGGGTCCCTCCACCTGCCCGTTCAACTCCGTACAGGATCACAAACATCGCTGTCCGTGTGTAACGTCCCGCCTAGATTTGAATGGCTTACTTGTAATATTTAGGATCGTCCTTTTCATCATCATAATCTTCAAGAAACTCTTTAAGCTTCTTGGCTTCCCTCTGCGCCTCGTTCTCGCGCTGTTTTTCGCGTTCAGCTTCCTTCTTTACGTCGCGCTGACGCTTTTGCTCCCGGGTCTCCCAGTTGCGAAGCCGCTCCTGAAATAATCGTCCACGCGGTAAGGTCAAGTTCGACACGGCAAGACCCTCCACGGCACTACGCAACAAAACGAATGCACAAGAGAATACACCCCAATGACAGGTGTGGTTGTTTTGATTTGGCGTGTTTGAGACAGAGCCAACCACAGCCGCGCGCCACCAAAGTCCCGCGGTCACCTGGTAGGCAGCCTCCTTCTCGCGCGCCTTGCGGTCCAGCTTCTTGCGCTCCTTGGCCTCCTCCTCCTCCTCCTTCTCGCGCTTGAGGTCGCGGTCGGACTTGCGCGGGGTCGCCTCCTCCTCACGTGACCTGGCCACATCGTCGCCCCGCGTCACGATGTCCCTGTTCGAGTCACGCCCACTGTCCACCACTGGCGGCGGCGGCAGTGCGCCACAGTAACCGGTGCGTGGCTACATGCGTACATGAGCCACACAGCGTACATGAGCGTCTTGACATGAATGTTGGACGACTGCATAGCATCTAATGGCATCTGACCATCTAATCCATGGGCCCCGCAGCGACCGAAAATCGCGCACGCAAACGATATCCGCACAGCAGACGTGCATTGGTCTGTGTCTGTGGCTGTGGCTGTATAGCGCTGTGGTCGGTACGGCGCCAGCTGGGCTTGCCCAGTCCCCCTCAGCGTGAACACCGGCATCCAGCGGCGACACTCCCGACCGGGCGGCCCTGCCGCTGAGGTGAGGACGCCCAGTCCCCCTCAGCGTGAACACCCACCGAGCGGCGACACTCTCGACCGGGCGGCCCTGCCGCTGAGGTGAGGACGCAGTAACTTCAGCGTGCGTGGCAACGACCTCTCGCGGGCGGCCTGCCGCTGAGGTGAGGACGCCCAGTCCCCCTCAGCGTGAAACCGGCCACCGAGCGGCACATCTCGACCGGGCGGCCCTGCGCTGGAGAGGACGCCGTCCCTCGCGTAACACCGGCGCCGACGCTCTCGACCGGGCGGCGCTGCCGCTGAGGTGAGGCCGCCGGCGCTGGCGGCCGTCCATCTCACCTGGAGCGGCGCTTGTGCTCCTGCGGCCGGTTGGAGCGCGCCCGGCCCGAGGAGGGTGTGGTGGCCGCCGAGGTCGCCTCGCTGGCCGGACTGCGGCTGCGCGAGCGGCGACGCGCGGCCGCTGGTGGCGACCGCTCCGGCCGGCTGCGCTGCGCCTGCGGCGCCGGGACCTCGCGCCGCCGCCGACTAGGAGGGCGTCGAGTCGCGGTCGGGCCGCTCGCGGCGCGTGCGCTCCTTCTCCTCCTCCTGCCTCTGCGTCAGAGGTGGGCGGCGGTGAGCGGCGGGACGGCGGGCGGCGCGTCTCGGGGCCGGCACCAGGTACGCCCGCTCACCACGGCCGCCGCTCGCTGGGCCGGCCCCGACCGGTGGCGGGGAGGCCGCGGCCGCCAGTCAAAGAGCGACGAGCCGCGCCGTGCAGCGCCCCCTCACACGGACAAAACGCCGGGCGCGCGACACCCCACTCATGGCAGCACTGTGCCTCCGTGGCACGGCGACTGAGTAACGAGACCAGCTGACTGAGCATGGAACTGCCAGGCGCGACTTGGCGCTCTATGACTAAGGCCATGGAATGGATATGGACACTATGAAAACAAGCATCCTACAATGAAACAAATATAACAGTTGAGCAGGTGCGTGGTGTAACTTAGCTACCTAAAAATGTGTGTAGAAATAAAGGATTCACTTGTTTTAAATAATCCAACACAAGCAATAACAAAATGCACCACAAACAGCAAGGAATGAGCAGTGACAGATAGTGTAGGTTTTTGTCACCGGCCAGCAACATGAAGGCAACGAACGTGAAAAGTGCGAACAATGGGTTAAGCCTGTGTAAATAGCAGTGTTGCTTATTTAGACTAGCCCCCCCCCCCCCCCTCCCCTCACACGCACTAAAAAGGCTAGACGCATAATAAATACCAAACCCCTAGTTCCTTTTTTCAAAAGGGAACGCCGTAATTCGAGGTGATGTTCAAACCAATTCGAACACTAATACCGAAGACTTGGTGAACGGGCTTAAGTTCGCAGCGCCGTGCCACCCCGCCCTGAGAGCTGTGCCGCACTGCTGGTAACACTGTGGCGCACAGCTCTCCAAAACAAACACAGCCCAGCAAAACCTACCACCTAAACATCTGCACAGTGGATTGAATAGTTGTAAGAACGGAGAAGTCACACTTAACTTTTCATATGAGGCTACAAACATTTTTGGGAGGGGCAGCAAATGCCCCTGAACCAATTCCCCAACTAGAGCATTTACTTTAGCTTACGTCAGTCTTTGTCCACCGTACAAATCTGAGCTCGGCTTTTATGGCGTGTCTTAACCGGCTTAGTGCAGTATGACGGGGCAGCGGAGGCCTCTGGGCCGGCCAGCGCTCGGGTTTGGTGCGCGATGTCAGCTGATGAGGGCCATGTTTGTTTACCTGATTGCTGCCAATAACCGGCGATGATTCGGCGACGCGTTGAACACCCTAGGTGCATCACAAAAGGCATACGGACAGGGGAGGGACACGGCTGAAAGCTGAGACGGGTTCATGTCACGTGGCCGCCGCACACCGGTGGGCCTGGCCGGCCGGGGGCCCGGACCAGACGGCAGGAGCCGACCCGCCCATCAGGCCGCGGCTGGGGCCACGCGCACGCGACACGTCGCCAGTGCCCGCAGAGACACAGCCGCCCACCCAGCGCACCAGCATCGACACCAATAGGAGCATTCAACAGAGAAGGGCTAGAGCATGTTGCAATGCACACTACCAACTTCGGGGCGCTGCACTGGGGGACCACAGGCAATGGCGGCCGATGGCTGAAACAGAGACGAAAAGCAAAACAAAAATTTGCATTTAGGAAGCCAATTTTCGTCGGAGTTTTAGGAGACAGCGCGCAAAGCCTTGTTCCCGCAATAGAATGACTGGAATACAGGACGGTACCCTGACAGCTCATGAAAAACAAGTCGTGCGGAATGTACCAGCTACACGCGTGGCGTTCGTATCGCACTTTCTTACCTGGTGCCCGTCTAAACTTCTCAACATGTTCTACGAAGAAATCTTGTGCCTTTGCGCAGACTTTCTCACCACAAATCGCTTACAATGGCATCTGCCGATTAGCCGTAACGGTTGGCTCATGTCAAGGGCAGCTCATGAACTGTGGCGCCAAACAGGGTGAAACAGAACCACAGAACAACACCGGCAAAATGAGCGGCGGTGGAGGGCTGACCCCGAGCCCGAACGAGAGGCGGCCCTGCGGTGCGGGTCCCTGAGGTAGCTCCGTGCCCAATGCCCGGTCCCGGGGCGGCGGCCGGGGAGCGGCGGAGCGCGGCGCGTGCGGTGCCCGGCCCTAGAGCGGCGGCGCCGACACCGGCTACCGCCGCCCGCCGGGAGTCTACTCACCGATGCCGGACGCGCCTCTCACGGCCTCTCACACGGCACACCCAATCGGAGCCTAGGTCCGAGAATTGCCAAACTCGCGTCACGCAGTCGATACCGGGCGCGGGCCGGGCCGGACCGTCACGGGCCGTCACGGACCGTCACGGGCCGTCACGGACCGTCACGGGCCGTCCCGGACCGTCACGGCCCGTCACGGACCGCCGCGGCCCGCGCCCCGCACAGTGGCATGGGCAGGCGACACCGGAACAGTGGCGCAGCGCCGGAGAGCACCGCGCAGGCGGTCCCGCCACTGGGGCGGCACGCCGCACCGACACACCGAGCGCCACAGACAGAGAGGCAGAACCAGAGCGAGGCGGCCCGGCGGACGGCCGGCCGCACTCCCACACCGACGGCGCGCGACACACGGGCACCGGACCACGCCGGCCTCACACCTACCTTCATCTGGTCACGGAATTTGCCGATCTCGCGCGAGATCAAGTCCTTCTTGTCCTCCTCCACCTCCATGCCCTCGAGGTTCTGCCGGAACCAAGGGTTAAATCAGTGTGCCCATCACATTGCTATGTGGGGGTTTCACGACAAACTCGTGTACCAAACACGGAAATGTAGCATATTTTGGGCGAGATTGTATGCATGGTTGCCTTAAATTAGCGACGCCATTATCAGCTAGGTTAAAACAGCGACCGCTTAGATTAACCCAATGATAATGTGATAAGAGTACACCATGCAATCTCAAGCAATCAAATGAAGTTCATCCTTTGTCAATCGTCATCACTTTTTAGACCTGCATCAGGTTGATGCGTTTCAAGAATGTCTAGCCCGTTATAACCTTACATGTGACCATGCCCAAAAGTGCGAGGCTACAGCTCCGTGACCACTGAGAGCACACATCTGCGGACTATGCGACGTTCAACTATTTATTCTAAACTGTATGTAGAATTATGGTGGAATGCCTCAAATTCTAAAAGAATATCTGCCAGATGTCCGACAGCGGGATGTCCAACTACGGATCACCGTGTGTGCGCTGTAACGGAGAAGACGTGCGCCCAGTCAACGAAACACTGGGTAATAAATAACAATCATGACAGAAAGTAAGGCATTCCACACATAATACGAAGATAACGCAAACAAAAACCAACACAAAAAAGACTATAACGACTTCTCAAGACTACGCTACGAAAAGACGACACATGCTTTATTACGTCAAGGCTCAGTGACTGAATGCGGAGCTCGCTACCAGCCATGCCCGGCAAGCGTCATGCACGAGCTCGAACGACACGGCGGAAACCGACAAGCGAGCGCCGAGCAGCGTCGAGGCAGCAGGTGAGCCGTTTACCAGCGCGGTCACGCGTCAGCGGCGTGATTTCTGGCTCTCTATCTCTATCGTTAACTAGATCCAATCAAGCGCGGGACTTCCGGTGGGGGGGGGGGGGGGGGGTCTTCACGGGACGGGGCGCGGTCCGGCGGGGGCGCGCCCACTCACCGCCGGCTGGTCGTCGACGGTCAGCGTGTTCTTGCTGAGCTCGATGACCTTCTCCTGGGCGCGCTGCCGGCTCGACTCGCGCTCCCCTGCGGGTGCGGCGCAGACACCGGTCAGGCCCGGCCGGAACGGCAACCCCGCCATACTCCGCCGTGCTGACGCTGCTCCCCCTCCCACCCACCTGCACTGCCGCTTCGACGCCTGATAAGCTGGAGCAAATACAAAACTAGAACGTTGCTTTCAAACCCAGTCACCCCGCACCGCATCAAAATCATTGCTGGTTTTCCGTCGTACATGACCGGTAACGTCGGATCGAACAGGGTCACACAAAGCTTTAAGGCCACGTGACTTTTCGAAACGTGCGCAAAAAGGAGTTAACTCCAGTCAAATGTTTTCATTATGCAACTGCGCGAGGTAGCTTTTAAGTCATCTAATAAGTCATTATCAACTTGACCCTGAACTCTCTCAATACCATCACTGAGTTAATGTCATCTTGCTTCATGGTGAACTAATCGCGCGGATGCTTGCGGGTTTGACGGTAAACGACCTTGATCTCCAATAGCACGTTCAGAGACCACGAACGACGGGCAAGCAAAGTGGATGGCCGATCCCCCGGTGAGATCGCGTAGTCCTGCTAAGTCGGAGCCCGACGGCGTGACGGGATCACCGCTCCTAGCTCACAGCAGCTGCTCTGCCTACGTCTCCTTCCGTGACCTTTGTGCTTGGGCGATAGCACCGTTTGAGGTCAGCGCGCACGAAAACCCTAAGCACTTGAATATTTTATGCCATTGTCTCAGGCAATGTTTTAGCGTGCGCGTGACGTAATCACCTCCGAGACCACTGTTTGCCGAATATGTGCGACACCCCGGACTAGGCGTAAACAAGGGCACAAATGTGCGCGATTTGATCATTATTTTACATCAGCTGCCAGGAAGATGCTCTCGTGACTGATTCATCGGCATGTTTTGGCAACAGCACTGGCATGTACGAAGCAGGCTGGCCATCGCCCGAACCTTAAGTCCCATCAGCAAACATAACCAAATTCAACTATCTCCAGCTCATCTTACTGATACCAGCAGCTTCAAGCAGCATCAGACATAAGTGGCAGAAGGCCAATGTAGTTAGCAATCTTATTTCTGTCAGTAACCAACTGTTGATACTGGAGACAGTCTGGTGGCACATCTAGCCTGGCAAGGAGCTTTGTCCCATTTACTCAACTGCTAACACATGAACAAAACATCGATGTAAATGGTGGAGGAGAAACACAAAGCAAGATGGATATGGTAAGGCCTGTTAGAGAAAAGGGTCAAAAGATGTGTGCCACAAGGAAAGAGGGTGGGAGTAGAAGAGAGTAAAAAGGAAGGGAGTGAGAGAGTGAGAGAGTGGGAGAGTGGGAGAGTGGGAGAGTGGGAGAGTGGGAGAGTGGGAGAGTGGGAGAGTGGGAGAGTGGGAGAGTGGGAGAGTGGGAGAGTGGGAGAGAGTGGGAGAGTGGGGAGAGTGGGAGAGTGGGAGAGTGGGGAGAGTGGGAGAGTGGGAGAG
>NW_023596136.1:7501895-7510492 GCF_011947565.3 Pollicipes pollicipes | reverse complement strand
CATACATATCGCGATATAGGCATAAGCACTTACGCATCACATATGCTTTTCATTGACAGGTGACAATGTTTATTCGCGGCATGCAAAACGCTCAAGGACCATGTGCTCTTCGCCCTAATGGTTGCTATCCGTTCAGACCAAGGGTTCCACGCGCATTTGTTTGTTTGTTAATGAGAGGGTCCCATTCGTCGATTTACTAAAAACAGGAATAAGGCTAGGCATATGAGCATCCCTGCATGCCAGTAGTCTGCTCACAAATATTCTTGTCAAACGGACTGTTGACATACTAGCCCGATACGACTACCGTCATGAAACTTTGCCCGCATCAGACATTCCTGACCACATGCGTGCGATGTTGAGACTGTGCAAACCCAAGGCGCTCTTCCGATGCCCTGAAGGGCCGCGGTTTTGCCAAATTGATGGCATCGCAATGGGCTCACCATTTGGAGTTTTGTTTGCCTGAGCCTTTCATATCCTCGGCTGAGCAAGAAGCTCTTGCCGATGATGTCATTAAAAATCATATCACGTGCGATATGTTGATGACAGTGGACATCAAAGATCTGATCACTCTGAACACGTTGAAAGCCAGACCAGAACTTATAGCAGGCCTAAATTTGGGGTCGCCGGTAGAGTAGTGGTTAACGTGCCTGCGTTATCATCTGCGCGTCTGGGAAAACCAGAGGCAAGGGGCCGATAAGGCGCCACGGTGCGGCCGGTATTAACAGCATAATCGGCGATCAGGACCGAGATAATAGTCATGTGATGCACTCACTCTTATGCTTGCATGTTTTGTACCAAATAAGCTTTTCGTTCATGCGTCGGCATATTTATATATGATTAACATCAATAAATAGGTGTATAGCAATACATTTATCTATACATTTACCACTATCAGCTTTAAACTAGGACCACTAGTCCACGCTGCCCGAGAGCCGTGCATGCCACTCGATCGTACGGCGCCATTAACTTCTTTATGCAACTCGCCGTCCATAAAAGGGAGTTTCACAAACACATCATTTGTCCAATTTGTCTTTTAACGGCTTCCACGCAGACCCGTTGTAGCGCTGAATCGAGAACGTGCGGCACGAGCGGCTGACCTCACTGTGTTCTACAGGTACGCATTCTCACGGAAAAGGAGGCTCTTTGTCCCAGGAATGTCCGTCCCTTTCCGTGAAAATGATGTATGTGAGGAGGTTTCTTGTATGGACGGGAGTTTATATATTTCTTTCATAGATTTATCTTTCATTCCTCTTTGCCCATTCTGCAGGTACCCATTCTCATGAAAAATGAGGGACATTTGTCCCATAAATGCCCCCCCCCCCCCCCCCTTCCGCGAGAGTTATGCATACGCGAAACCCTCTTTCACAGACGACGAGCTGTGTAAACAAGGCAACGCCGATTTACGATCGAATGGCGTGCACGTCCTTTTGCGCAGCAAGGACTAGCGGTGCTGGTCCTAAAGGCTAGAGTCCATCCTAGTAAGATAAGCACTGGAGGCCCTTACGTCTCCAGATTGGGGTAGGATTTGCCGCACATGTATGAATGGATGAAAAAGGAAATGCACGTGGGAGAAAATAGCATGACAGATATCATGTGAACTGCTTCCCGGGATATTTTATGTAGGAGAATCAGAGTGTAGTACTCGTGACCGGTTTGATGAACACCTTAGAGACACTCGTTTACGGAAAGGACACACCATTTATACATAAGAACTCATCAACATGTAACAATGGAGCATGGCGCAAGAAACGCCAACTTTAAAACAAAACAAACAAACTAGCAACAGCTTAACACAATGCAAACCTCAATATCTTTGAACTGCTGCATATTCGTAATCTCCGCCCTGGGCTGAACGTAAAAACTTTATTCGGGGACCTGGTTTTATAGATGCTTGTGCGCCGAGAGATGGCGGGTCAAAATGAAAAACTGGGATGCATAAAGGTTATGTGCTTCATATATATATATATATATATATATATATATATATATATATACATCAAAGTCCTTCAGCCCGTCACTGCTTCCGAAAACCTTCGGCAATGTGAAACGTTGCACTTGTATGGAGCACGCAATATAACCAAATTATTGAACTTTTCAGTAGTGTTGGTATCATATACATGTACATTGTTTTATATATGGAGTTACTTATATGCTTCCAAATTATTTGGATTCAGGTAATATATGAAGCAAAACATCCGTATCTGCTGCGTGCTTGGTCATTTTTGTAGCAACGCAAGTTGTAACTAAATAAGTCCAGTATTATTAGTGCTAACAGTGTTCAAGACGCTGCCGTCCAGCTGGACAACACGCGCTGCAACCAATCAACGCCCACGGCAGATCCCAGGCGACGGCGCGGCACGGCGCTGAGTGACAGCGAGTCACGAGTCAGCCTGGGTACAGTCATGTGCCCCCCGCCTGGTGACAATTAGCGCCAGGGCTGGCGACCGTCCGCCCCCTCAGCGCGGACACCGACCCCTGCCTGTCACCCCTGCCTGCTACGGCCGGAGCATCTCGGCGTGGCGGCGGACACTGCGGGTGGATGCACAGAGCCCCGGACAGCGGCGGCGCAGCGCTGACGCCCCGTCTGCTGACGTCTCTTGCACGTCAGGACAAGTGATGATCACTGAGCAAATCGATAGCTCATGTGCCCGTTGATGTTTCCGGACAATACATGTGCGCATTTTGACCGCTCACGTGTATTCCATTGGGCCTTCGCTGTGCTCACCTGATGTGATAAGCTCACCTTGCCAATGCCTTGAGCAACGTTTTCCAGACGCCGCAGCTGAAAACAACAGCGAGTGCTCGTAATTTAGATGTGCATTGCTGAGTATGCATGACTGAGACACACTGAGTCGCACGCCGATCTGGTGTCACTAAAATCCAAACACGTGGTATATTTCATTATCAATTATGCCTCAATTACGGGTCGGTGTTTTCACAAGTTGAGCTACCAAGTCTCCCTGAACTTCCCAAATCAGAGTTTTCAAATATAGTGGACAGACGTGGGAAGGAAGAGAGCTTAAGTCGGTAATGTGAATGGTGAAAATGAATGTAAGTTGCAAAATTTTGAGCTAAAAAAGATATGGGATGGGCATCAAGAAATTGACATACATATGTCAGACGGTGAACTTTCTGTCTGAACGTATACATCTGTCCAAGTCGGCGTAAAAATGGGGGTCTTCCGAACGAGACTGAAGCACACGGGCCCAGTACATTTGTTCCCATCGGCCGCCATTTTGTTTCGGCCGCCAACATCTGAGGGTAAGCTCCTCCTGACCTGAACCCTCGCATGCTGTCGTGCCCGCTGCTCTCGATGGAGGGCCGATCCATTCTCAGGCCCCCCCCCCCCCCCCACCCCTGGGGAGCTGTGGTGTCGGCATTGGTAGACCCGGGCCACTAGAATGATCAGACGACCATTTATGACGGTTGACACTGTCAGTTGTCCGTTTTATCCATGACTTCGGTGAGTACCTGCTACACCCACCGGCACCTCTCACTGTCCTCATGCATTATACCTTATTTACACGTTCCAAAATATTTCAAAAGGCTTGGAAACAACGGTGTAGAGATATTCCGAATCCGGAATAGGCTCTGTTATAATAACTAAGCTCATCAGTGCTGAAATAATAATATCAATAAGCCTTACCTGCTTGGCTCGGAGTTGGGGCCGTCGTGGTCCGGATCACTCTTAACTATGAGCTATGAGCAATGCCAGCCACTGGATCTCCTGCGCTGCTCTGTCCATCTATACCCCACCCCCTGAGACACTCTGTCCAGAGCTATATCCCCCCCCTGAGACGCTCGTCCATAGCTAGTCCCGCCAATAGCCCCTTGCACCGCTCTGTCCAGAGCTATGTCCCGCCAATAGTCCCTGTGCCTCTCTGTTCAAAGTTATATCTCGCCGATGGATACTCTGCGCCGCTCAATCCAGAGCTAATCCCGCCAATAGACCCCCCCCCCCCCCCCTGCGCTTCTCTGTTCAGAGCTATATCCCGCGGTGCATACCCTGCACCGCTCTGTGCAGACTATGCTCCGCCAATAGTCCCCTTACGTGCTCTAGCCAGAGCTATATCCCGCCAAAAGTCCCCTGCACCGCTCTGTGCAGAACTATGCTCCGCCAATAGTCCCCTTACGTCGCTCTATCCAGAGCTATGTCCTGCAAAGTCCCCCTGCGCCGCTCTGTCCAGAGCTAGGTCCCGCCAATTGTCCCTCCGCGCTGCTCTGTCCAGAGCCATGTCCGCCAATATTCCTCCTGCGCTTACAGCTGCTCCGCGCCTCAGAACAGAACAACCACGCGAACGTCTCCGGCCTGCTGAACAGTCTGCTGCAGGGATACGACAGTAATCTGCGACCAGATTTTGGTGGTGAGTGTCAGAGCAGGACATCCAGTCAAGCCCAGCTATCACACATACCGGAATATCGTGAGATGTACCTCCTCGCCTTGTTAGGCGTAAGTACTCACACATGATGTCCCTGACGAGACTTCTCGTGTGCTTTTCGCCAACAGGGATGAAATTGTTCAGAAAAAAACATTTGCTCGTGAATAATATGAATTTCCTGGAAAATG
Organism: Pollicipes pollicipes; assembly: GCF_011947565.3. Taxonomy (NCBI): domain Eukaryota; kingdom Metazoa; phylum Arthropoda; class Thecostraca; order Pollicipedomorpha; family Pollicipedidae; genus Pollicipes; species Pollicipes pollicipes. The sequence continues at coordinate 7,505,925 of NW_023596136.1, read as the reverse complement.
GTGTTTCCCATTCGATATACGATAAGTTCACGCCCTGAAGAGCCTAGGCCGGGCAACGTGATGTGGAGTGTGTATGTAACTGACGCATTAGTATGGGAGCCCTCATCGATGCACCTGAAAAGGGAAAAGCATGCTTCACCCTTTGCTAGAACGAGGGTGTCCGTCCTCCTCCAGTAATACCATACTTCTGGAAGCAGGCTCCGACAACGAGAGGGAAATGGAAAGGGAAGTCATTGGCAGTTATCCTCGATCAGGACACAGGTACAGCGACGCATGCGTTGTTTTGGAGGAAGATGCCACAAAACGATCCGAGTAAGGCAACGAGCTGTTGGGGCAACACAGGCCGCCATACAGCCGTTCAGCGGGACGACCAAATGAGGATGAGCCGCCCAAAGAATAACGAGTCCTACCTGCCTCATGACATCGGGCCCTTCCCTAAGCTTCCGGCTAGACAGAGCCCAACAGCTGATAGACCAGAGGCTTGTCTAAAGGCATGCGGTTGGAAAGGCCTTGGTAATATAGGGTTGACGAAGGTCCACCTGATAACGACCCCCCCCCCCCCCTTTCAAAAAAACGGGTTAGGCACCACTTGTTTTTCGAAGGGCACGGTCTTCCTTCGTTTTTTTTCGGCTTCAATCTTTTACTGGAACAGAAGCCAGAAGCTGCCTGAAGGCCGCAATTCTGTTTTGTGTTTTTGAGGTCTGTTTTGAAGTCTGTTCTGTCAGTTCGGTTTGCACGGAAGAAGAGCGGACGCTAAATGGCTGCAGGATATATGCATGGCTGCTGCGCCCGGTTCCCTGTCTATTTTACAATTGTTCAGCGGATTCTTTCCGAACCGATTAAGCAAAAAGCTTCGGCATATCTTTTTCTTGGTTTTATGGTGATATTTATGGCCCCGTGAGCATACATTGTAGACGAAACGGGGGGGTGTCGCACATTTCTACCAACATAGCTAGCTTGTGTTCAACTGGAAATTTTTCAGGCATTCGCGTCAGAATCTGTTGGAAAAGCAATGATGTAACATAGTTTTGAACATGCCCGCTGGCAAGTCTAAGAAACAAACTCCCTGATACCCGACGCTGCAGTCTCCGTAGACCGCACCGCGTCATGCTTGAGGTTAACCCCGGCGGCGGCCAACGGTGGACGAAAATGATGGCGTAGACTGGAAGAAGAAACTCTCCTTCCCGTTTTATTGTAACCGTTCATCCGTCCAAAGGACATCCTCAAAGTTTGAAGGTAGAATATACGCTCAAGTCTAATATGTGAATGATGAATATTTCGACACTGTGGTAGAAACGGTAGGGTTAACCCGTAGGTGCAACACAAACTGACTGTGGATCGAAATGATGTAAAAATGTGTGAACATGCCGAAAAGGTTTGCCTGGGAAGTCTAGACCCTCAGTAAAAAACTATAACTTCAAAAAAGTGTAACGTGGTTTTTTACGCGTCCTTACAAATCTTGCGAAACAAATGCCGGACACCCGGCGTTGCAGCCTCCACAGGCAGCCAAGAGTCGGCCCTGCGGCTATTGCTAGGCGGTGGCCAATCGGTGGACGAAAATGATGGGCCTCTGAAGGAAGTGCCTTTGAACGATTAAACACAACAATTTGCACGCTTATGGCGCCGTAATGGGGATATTTTACCTGCGCGATTTTTAGGTTGATGATAGGGACGGACTAACATTTACAGCAACGCCAACCGGCGCTGGAATCTGGAGGTGGAACTGGCAGATTTAAGATGGAATCTTTTTCATTTCGCTGCGGATTTTTATATGTTTAAGAGGACATGCTCAGAACTTTTAAGGTTAAATAAACGACTCAGCCTAGTCTAGGGGCTGTACGAATTTTGAAAGAAACGAAATTTGAATATATTTTTTAAAGCATCATTTCACGACTGTCGTTCTGGCGCGCCCGGCACCCTCCGCCTGGTGCTATTTTCAGCGGCCAACGCCGTGCAGTTTTACGAACACGGCAACGTCGGCCGTAGCTGTTCTTGCTTCTGAGATTGTGAGCGTGCAGGCTGAAATCTTTTGATGTGATTTTTTCACAACTTAGTTCTGCGAAGTGATGGAACTTCTCAAGCGAACATGGAATCAAAAATAAATTAAAAAAACTGCAACCCGGCCCTTTTGCCGGGTTTTTTGTATATTGTGGCCCCCATTTCCATCCACTCTAACTTAACATTAATAAGAGCCCTCCCTTTTTCGGACAAGGGGCCCCGTGCGTATATACTATAAGCGGGCACATTATCGTCTGCGTCCCCGGGTCTGAAGGGTCATCCATCCCAGCGCGGGGTGCCGACCGACTGCCTTTTTTAGCGACACGTGGCGGGGTCCCCTGGTCGATCCGGAGGGTTCTTGGAGAGATACATCATGCATTGGTCCCCTTCGTGGCGCGGGAGGATCACTGTCTGACTTGGGCAGTAGGGTCCCAACATCGATGCGGGAGTCCTCATAACGCCACACGTCCTTTTATGCCGCAGGTGGTCCGATAACTTGTCAGAAACTCCAGCTTTGCTCTACGGCCTCTCAGCAGAAATGGGGTGGAGGGCCCATCTTTTACCAATTTGTTACCCTGGCCGGCTCGAGACCCCTTGCTGACACAGAGCCCTTTAAGTAATGTGGCCTGACTAACACAGGGCGCCTCGTTGCTGCAGGGTCCACGACCAATGAAAATCGCGTGCCCGGCCTCGTCCCTGCTTGGGAAAGGGGCCTCAGGGCTTCGGCCTGTACGGAGGCGATGGCTCGGTGTACGTGGTCTCTGGCTGAGAAGTGACCCACATTGTCCCCGGTGGTGCCTGATCGATGTGAGGATCACCCTGGCTGACATTCGAGGTCTCAGCCCTCCGGGCGTAACTTCTTATTCTGACACACAGCCAGGTCTTCTGGCCCTTCGAGTCCTTCAGCCGCCTTCCATTCAAGCCGTTGATCTTTGGGTCTTGGTCCGAGGGACCCTTCTGGCCCCTCTTTGGGTCCTCTTCGGGCTCTATCGATAACGGGCCCTGGCTATCTTTGGGCCACTTACCAAGGAAAGGCCCATGCCAGGTACTGTGGGCCCCTGACTGACACAGGGGCCCATTACTGTTTCAGGGACCGCGGCCAAAGCAAATGGCGGGCCCGGCCTTTGCATATCCTTGGCAAATGCTTTCCTGTTTGGTAAATGGGCCCCAGGACGCAGACCGACAAGGAGCCAACTGTTCGGTGTTGGCCGTCTCTGGCCAAAATAGAGCCCCGCATTGTTCCTGGTTCTCCCATCGGCGTGAGGCACCATCTCACTGGCATATGTGGGCGTGTGCTCTCTTATCAGATAATGTGCCCCCTGCCCCCCCCCCCCACCGGGGGCACTGGTGAGGCGGGACGGGAGCCCTCCGAACAAGCCGCGCGACTGACGGGTGGCACTGCTGTCCCTTTCAGGCCCGCCCACCGTCGTCGAGGTCGATATCCAGCTGAAGAGCATGGGACCTATCTCTGAAACGGACCTGGTAAGCATCCCATTGCCTTGTATGGAATGACAAATAATTTCGAGAAGCATGAGGAAGTGACGGGATTGCTCAGCATATACTACGTGTGAAAATCGCTGTTATTTTGCTTTACAAATTTGTTCAGAATTGAACCAACTGAAACCAAAACCCAACAGAAACATGGGTATTCTCACCGCCACTCTGTGAAGACTCGTGTCGTGTATTCGTGTGTGCTGCCTATGCGGCTGCATGTTATACCCGTATGACTGTATCGGCTAATGAGCATGCGGGAATGGGGGGGGGGGGGGGGGGGGAGCGTCGAAATCTCGTCCATTTCCGGCGCGTAACGAGCCGGGCTGTCATGTGGAGCATTATCGGGGCAGGAGTCGGGCGAGCCACGTGTATGATCACCGACCGGGATGCAATGACGGGCGAGATTCCCCGGGCGTCAGGGGACGGTCCGTCCCCCGGGCCTGTTGCTGCACGCTGAGACACGGGAGGTAACATGGACTGTTAATGGTAGCGGACCGGTCCGGCCTCACTAGCCATTCCTACCTCACGTGTCCTGACG
>NW_023596136.1:7489008-7500895 GCF_011947565.3 Pollicipes pollicipes | reverse complement strand
TCAATGCCATCTGGAGGGACTTGCCGTATCAGGGCCCCCGTCGATAAGGCGTAAAGGCGGTCAGACAACCACCCATTACGCACAGTGTCAGCACGGCCTGGGGTCCATTCTCAAAGCAGGGAGAGAGCAGGAGCCAGCGATTTACATTCTTCGGGACGTCTGCCAGGGCCCACAGCGCCTAACAGGGAGCTTTGTGTTGGCAGAGGGTGCGAGTCGGCCAGAGGTAGTGTTTAGGAGACCCGAAGAGTCCTAGAGGAGCTACCGGGACCGACGATCAAGGGTCCGATTGGATTATTCGGGGCACGAAGTGTTGGTCGGGTATATTCAGTGTCCCAGCCTGTAGGGACAGGCCCTTAAATGGCGGTCAGATGGCCGATTGCGCCGATCGCGGAACCTCTGAGTCGATATGGCCTATATGCCGATCAGGTACCGCCAGTACCGCACAGTCAGCTCCGATCGATATGATCCTGAGGGCCCACTTTCCCAATCATCTACAAAGCCGGAGATAGCGACTTACACTGGCCGGGGCCTCTGCATCTGTCAGGGTCCACAGTGCCTAACAGAGGGTCCTGTATTCGCAAGGAGCCCCTAACTGACCAAGTGCAGTGTTCGATGAGGCCCGGAGAGAGGCCAGGGCGGCCCGCCCGAGCCGACGATCAGTGCTCGGTTAGAGGGCATGAGGGCCCGAAGGACTGGCTGTAGATCGCATAAAGAATCACGGCCTGTTGGGTCGCGACCTTAAACATCAGCCAGAGGTCCTCTTGCACCGTTTGAGGACCGCCTGAGACAACGCACGTGTCTCAGTCGACCAGAGACCACGTGCACCGAACGATGGGACCCCTGTCAGTCTCAACACTGGGGCAAGAGTGAGGCCGCGGCCCCGAGTTACGTTGGCCTGGATCCCTGAAACAATGGCTGGGCCCCTGCGTCGGTCAGGGGCCTACAGTGCCTAACAGGGGGTCATGTGCCAGCTAGCGGCTTCAGTGCCTAACAGGCACTGAAGTGCCTACAGTGCCTAACAGGCTAGGTCATGTGTCAGTCGTAGGCTTTGTTTGAGGGGGCCGAAGTTGGCCACCGGGCCGACGCTGCGCCGCCCACGGAGATTGCCCACGCCGGGCGTGGAGGTTTTTGTTACTAAGTCTTGCGAGCGCGCATGTTTAAAACAACGTACATCATTCGTATCACTAATCGATTCTGGCTGAGTGTTGAACATTTTCTTCAGACATGGTCTGAAAAGTTAATACAAACTGTTGACCCATCCGATCTACAAGCTACATTCGCGGGTCCCCCAATATCTCTGTAGAATCCAGACAAAATTATGACAAAGCTCATAAGTTTCTATCGGCTTAGAAGGAGTCCACTGGAACATTTCAAAATACAGATCGCCAGCGTTTTATTCCATTAAATTGCTCAACTCATGGTCTCTTCAGTGTATTGAACTGGACAATTCAGTCACAGCTTATCTTGCTGCAGATTCTGGCTTCTATTTCCGGCTATAGAAGGAAACAAGACAAAAATGGTGAATGAAAAGTATATCCTCGCTAGCAAAAAGGCTATGTCTGGCGATTTTTTTAGGGGGGTCTTTTATCTAACAGGAGCTCTTTGCCAACCTTCAGCCTTCACTTTGCCAATGCTCTGGCCACGCGACTGAAAGGGAGCATGCCACCTTCTCTGAACTTGTCACTGAGTTGTTAGATCAGGTGCGTCCGATTTGATCGGTGGTTCCAATTTTTCTCGAAATCCTTCTGAACAGCCCAGAATATCGTTTTGAAGAAGCCCCTCATAGGGAAGGAGCATCTTAAGACTTCCCTCCTCACCACTATGAAAGTAGTAAATTACATTGGCCATGGTTTTCCGCATGTCTTCGCATGTCTTCTGTACTGTTTCATCACGCTGATTTGCCAAATGCTTGTTGTAAGAAATGTTCCGGACGCTGGAAAATACTCTGTTTAGAGGAAGAAGAAGCATACAAACATGAGGGCTCTTACCCACCGCGAATTCAAAGCAACGTTATCTTCCAGTGCTTCCAGCTGTGCTATTGTATCACACAGTATCACATCACCATATATACGATCATCGTCATTATCATGTGGCATCATCCAAAAGACCTCATGCGTCCAAACACTGCAATGGCTAGTGCTGCTGAATGTGTTTTCTAACAGCATCACTGCTGTAGGGCGCAGTGGGTGCTGCGCGGGTCCCTCCGTTTTGCAAAGCATTTTTTCGGCCTGTGGCAGTGAACCCTCGCACGTACGATAATCGTCAGTGTCATTCGGACTCCGGGTGTCGTCAGGCTGGCTAAACCGTTGGCGAGCTCATTGAGCACTGAGTATGCGTACAGGAATGTAGCGTCATGGTCACTGAACATCCGGCTCAGGAGTAACCGCTGTTACTATCAACGCGCATTGCGCATGACATTGACATGACGGGGTTTGTTTGCCAACCACGCTCGGACCAGGATCAAAGAGGATCGTTTCCTCCCGGCCCTCGAACCGGATCGGGAGCGGGTCGTTTCCCGCTCGAACCGGATCGGGAGCGGGTCGTTTTCCCGTTCGATACCGATCGAGAGAGGAGTCGTTTCCCCTTCAGAGGCCAAGGACCTCGGAACAGTGTACCCCGGAGATACAGCAATGGCTCACATGTGTTCATTGGAACGAGCGGGGAAAGAAATCCCAACAGCAGGCTATCCGGTCTCAGCGTATTTGGGAAGGGTTGAGGTTCCAATTTCTAAATGGTGCGCGGAGGAGTACTTATGTTTGGTTTTACATTTAACTGAAGTGCATTTTGCTTTCCCGATGAAATTTTATAATTTACAATTTATTTCAACATATATCATTTAGTTTCAAAACTGTGAACGTGCAAACAACCGCTTATTCACTACCAGGGTCATCAAATTTAACCCTGACTTTGGAGGTTTATGAACTAACTGAAGTAAGAGCTATTGCTTCTTACGTGTGTGATGCCCATAACTGCAGCTACGCTCTCCCACGTCGCGTTTATTTGGTTCAAGTATAAAGGAAATAAATAGACCAGAACAGACATATCAAGACAAACGAAGCTTTCAGCTCACATTTGCACGGGACGCGACCTTGGTGGGAGGCCTGGTGTGGCGCGCCAAACGTTGGATACCGTTCCATGTAACATGTTTAAATGCGTTCTGGGAGTGGTCAGATAGCTCAAAGTAATGTTTTAAGACTTTGACCTTGACCTGTGTCCCTGATACACTTTTTTGAATTCGGTCTGGGCGTTATTGTGATAAGTATGAGATTCATATCTGCCGGCTTCGGTCAGTGGTGTGCCGCTGGGGAGACCGGCCAGTGCTGGGTTAATGCGAAGTCTTAATCTATCACGTCTGCAGAAAATACGTTGGATAGCCCTTTTACGCGCACACTGTTATGTAAGTTGTGAGGCGTGTGTCATAACACGGCAAATACTTCAAACGTCGTGTAACTATGTTCGATAACAACCGCTGACGAGGAATTCCGTACAGCGACAACGCGGCATCTCCAGACAAGATACAAAACTGCAATGGCCCTCAGAAACCGTCGGGGTCAGTCATTGGGCAAATGACAAGTTCAAAAGCAAGGATTTCAGCGCCAAAATCACGTGACTTGTCTTGACCTGACTTGACCTGACCTTGTAAGAGCGTTGATCTTACTAGATACGGGCACTAAAAGTCACATAACAAATCGAATAACGATAAGTTAACTCAGTAACTGCATCTTCGCTTTTCATTTAACATGCGTGACGACTGCATTGCGAAATACGTAAAAGCTTAACGTTCCATCGTTACCCAGAAGGTCGGCCAGTAGGACAAGCCAATGAATATATGAAATACGGACTAGATAAATCCTTCGCACCACAGTGGTAACTACATAAAACTACAGTAAATAGTTGGGTACTCAAAAGCAAACTAATTTAGGTCTTAACAGCATTGTTTTGGGAAAAACACGAATTTGAACCGGATACGTGTCCCCTAAAACTGTTTGATGTCATCGATTTTGGTACCGGATGGACACAGGAAGAAACAAATAATGGCAGAAGCCACCTCATCTATGAGTTTTCCCCACTTTATGGCGAAGCTGGCACACCCCTATGAATAGTTATATCAGCCAATGTCGTTGTACTAGTGGAGCCAAATCCGAATCCGAACATGTGGAGCCGAATCCGAAGTCAGCGGTTGGAAACACGTAGCCCAGACCGTCCCATTAGCTGAAAATTATGAGGCTAGAACAGAAGCCGAATCTAATGCACCACGATGTTTCGGGGAACTAAAACTTCATTTCCATTAAAACTTAATGGGAAAAACATATCATAGCTTACGGACTGGTTGAAATCAGGTGTTTCCATTACGGACGAGAAACTTGTCCGAACTATCGTATTCGTCTTGCGTGTTGGTCTACGCACAATGTTGCGGAAAATGACTCCCCAAACATCGTCCGGTGTCAATTGATCTTGGAAATGACAGGCTGGTTTTGGCTTTCAGGCTAGCATGTGCCACAGCCTCAAAAAGCTGTGTGGTAGGTATACAGGCTTGACAGGACGTGCACACATGTCTTTATGAAGTAATGTTGTAAGGGCAATGACAATGCCGTTCTGCGGCGATCAGACGTGAAAGGCTGGCAAGACTTGTGCAGAAAATTCTGGGATGCGTGGGATGAGGCTGAAGTTTTTTTCAATTTTCCCCACGAATTGTGTGGAGAGTAAGTGCCTTCGCAAGCACAGAGAGGGTTCGCTGGCCTCCCCCAATATGCTGTGGACAGTGCTCCTAAGAAAAGCTCCCGTGGCCATTCCGTTTTTAATGTTGTGTACTCTGTTTAATGCCTTTCTCAAGAACTTTGGGGCAGAGTCATACACCTGACATATGTAGTCGATCTTTGATACAATAAGGCTCTGTAAAGCGGTTGTGCAGTCAGCCCTATACGCACATCTGAGGCAAGGCCTATGAAATATTCAGGGTTTTGAAACAATGATCGTAAAGATGTTTGAAGTATGGGCGGTGCGTTAGCTTACTGTCAAAAACGACCCCAACAAGCTTTCAAATCCCACTCGCATTCTGCAAATAGCATTTGCGGTAACGACCACTTAACGACCAGCTGAATACGAACTGGTTTCTTCTTGGGCGGAACCGCAGCACAATCCGTTTTAAACCCTCGGCCTGGTAGCGGAGAGGGGGCTGGAGGAGGGTTGGGAACACTCCTAAGTAGTTTTCTGAGGATACCTCTCCGGCGTGTCTTGAAATCGCGCCCCTAATGAATGGGAAACCCATTGAGGCATATTTTGACACCAAAGACGTGCGCCTGGCGTTTCTGGTTTTGGAGAAGTGTTATTTTTGTGGAACACTGCACGCCGACCTACGGCGGCGGGAGGCGGCAAACGACGATTTCGCGGACTGCGTACAGCGGGCCGACACTGCTACATTAATGAAGCCACACATCATACACCTAAAACACTTGAAACATATAAAATATAAAACCTCAGAACACATAAAACTTGAAATGAATTTACTAAGAACTTGACGAAGTACACGCTTCATTAGTTTTCGTCCGTTACGAGGCATGGTTTCTTACATATGAGCATGTAAAGCTGAAAAAATGGATTTTCAGCGCAATTTGACATTTGACATGACATGAGGGTGTTAAGTATAGACCTAGCAGCATTATCCTTACCACCAATAGCGAGATCTTGTCAATCGGCTGTTTTTTTATCACCGGGCTCTATCTTTCGTAGTTTGGAAACGGCAGGAAAGTCATATCGAAGCCTCCTGTCTGTCCGCGCTGCGAAAAAAACGGCGAGTCAAGGCGAGAGTTAAACAAGGGACTGGACCCTAACAGGGTGCCGACTGAGCTCTGCTGCTGTTCAGTCGGGATCACAAGACATCGCAGCTGACAAACTGTCTCAAACCTAAGATTTTTAGCGGCTTTATGAAGTCATGTGTTAACTTCCTCACATCGGAGAGACAATGCAACTTTGGGCCTAGTGGGTTGACTTGCTGCCCAATATGTATCGGCTTGGTTCATAATTTGAGACATGATTACAGCTACTCAAAGGCTGTCATCAGCATGTCCGTCGTTATTTGCTGGTGGGGATCAAGGGACCCATTTATATTTGTCTTCAAGGCATGGTTTTCCATGTTATGCCAATAACGGGTTTGATTTTTTTTTTGCTTGCGTACGGGAGTTGGATTGCGAACTGCTTTCGTTGTATTTTATGGTTGCTAGACTATCATGATGAACCGCCTTACAAATCAGTTTTTCAGCCATGTCATATAGGTAAATGACATCATTTTCCCCCACCAAAGGCCCAGCATAGCTCTCACCCAACTTCGTCTATGAACATTGCCACCAAAACTTCGTTTTCATGCGTGGTCATTTCACCATTGGCTCTAGTCATAGGGAACCCAAATTTTCTTCGCTCTGGCGAAAAATATAGCTACTGTAAAGCCGCTGAATAATTATCCCCCACCAAAGCCTGAGAAGACGAAAAAACAGCCTTACACAAACGCCAATAACCCAGCTTAAAAATGGCGCAAATCACCATTGCAGGGGACCATACCCAACAACCAACTACCATCTTAGTAGTAACTGAAAAGCTAATTCATGCAAACATTGTCATCTTTCATATTTTGGCATATGTGTTCCGTGATCCAAACATCGAACTCATCCTTGCTGACAGGGATGCATCGATTATGTAATTAATTGCAAGTTGTATGATAAACCTTTGTTCAGCTCCTTATCGCAGCATTTCTTGTCTGAGTATGCCGTATTGCAAGCTGCCATGGTGGAATGTCCTGCCGAGCTAGCCGGGAGCGACCGGAGCAGGCCTCCGGTTGGATGAAACCCAACTAATTTCGAACAGCGTGGAGCGTTGTGATCGGTGGATTGGTGGCCCGGTTGGCCCACGCGAGAGGCTGGGTCGGGTGTGCGTGTCAGGCCATGACGCGGGTGTGCCGTTTTTCAACAATAAACTGACAAATGAGCTTCGAGTATTTGCAAACCCGGCTTGTGATGCGTGGCAAGACTCGCGAAGCTAACTCCTCTGGTTTAGCTACCCCCAGTTCGGTGCTGTACCAACTATCTGACAGCTTGTTCTGTCTCCGTTGGCGGCATTCTTGCGACCCTTCTGGTACTGGTCAATATCCTTCAGTTTTTCCACGCATGCACACACGCATGCACGCACACACGCACGCACGCCCGCACGCACGCACGCACACACGCACACATGCACGCACGCGCATACGCATGCATGCACGCACGCGCGCACTTTTGAGGAGCGCCAGTGCGCCCCATTCAACGTTGCATGACGCTCGGGATAGAGGTATTGATAGGCTCTGGATGGGCTCGATCAGGAAAGCCAGCATTGACGTGTGACGGCAACAAGCGCATTGTTGTTAAAGGAAGCGTGCTCTGTTGTGTTCGTCATGTTCTAACAGCGGCAGAGCAGACATGCAGGTCATGCAAGCCTCCCCTGCACAATATTCACATCATGATTACACCTACGGCTCCTGTAAAAGCGTTGGTTGAGTTCCGGAACGTTTCTACAGGGTGAATCGCGGTAAAGGCAAAAGATTAGATCTTAAATGACAGGGTGCATGCTTTTAGGTTGTCAAGTCAAGACTTATAGAATAGCGTGCAGGCGGTGGTGGACTGAGACCACGGCTCCCTTTACGACAATCGCTGTGTGGTCTCTATGGGCACCCTTGCACACAGCAACATCGACGGAACGCAGCGGCGTCGCTACAGTCAGGGCAGCCGGCCACTGCCGAGCTGGCCGCGGACAGCTACGGGGTCGGGACCGTCTGCCGGCGATGCGGCGTCCGTGTGGCCTCCGCCTGCTCTGCTGGGGCCCGCTGCTGGCCGGCGTCTGGAGCCAGACGGCGCCGGTGCTGCACCTGCGGGGGCGGCATCGCGCCGACCGCCACGCCGTTGGACTAGTGCCGCTGGCCGAGACACAACTGCCCAGCCTGCTGGCCTGCTCACAGCTGTGCGCGCACCACCAGTCATGCGCCACGCTCAACTTCGGCCGTCTGCCCGGTGCGGCCAATTGTCAGCTGTTCTCGGAGAGCGTGTGCGACGTGGAGGGCGCCGAGTTGGTGCCCCGGTCCGGCACGCGCTACCTGGACGCGTACCGGACGCCGCCGGACGAGTCGGCGACCGCTACACTCTCGGCATGCACTGTCCACGGCCTGTGCCGGACCAGCTGTATGGAGGCACACACCACCTGCGAGCGGGAGGACGTGTGTGACCATCTGGCGCCGCCGGGCCGCTGGAGCTGTCGGGGCGGACTCTGCCGACCCGTGTCCGGCTACTGGGCCATCACCAAGCGGCTGGCCCTGCCGGCCTACCTCCGACTCAACACCAACGGCCGGCACGTCCTGTTCAAGCGCGTGCGGTCCTCCGTCTGCCGGCTGCAGATACGCGTGCGACTGCGTGGACGCACGTTCGTCCAGATCGACGCCATGCCGGACAATGACTACATAATATCCAGCAGCCACCGGTATCGGTGGACGTTCGCGCACAACGGCACCGTGGCGCTGATGTATGTCGACTCAAGCAACTTTCAGCACCAGCTCAAGTCCTTCAGTGTACCAGGGGCGCTTCCCGACTCTCTGTTCGTCCACTATTCGTTCGCCTGGTGTGAGGGGGTGCTGTCCCTCTCGAAGGACGGCGCTCTGATCGGCACAGCTACGCCTCTGGCGGCGATTCAGCCCCAGTTTTTAGCGCTCTTCTCACAGGACGTCGTCGCCGACTTCGAGTTTGCGTCCGACGTGGCTGACGAGTGGATGTTCGACGACAGCTTCTACGGGGCTGACCAGCAGGGTCTCATGACTCTGCCGGCTGGTACCTACCTGCTGCGCCGCCTGCCGGGGCCTTCCAGCGACGTGCGCATCAGTTTCTGGTGTCAAGCCAAGCGGGACTGCGACGTCGTGCTGGCAGAGCAGCTCCAGTTCAGCCTGTACATCAGGGTGATCGTAGGCGGCTGGGGAAACACCCAGACCGGCATAATGCGGGCCACGCCCACTGGCGATACATTCTTCAGCGAGGTCAGCACGCCAGGCATCCTCAGCAGCACAGAGGCGCGCCTCTTCCACGTGCATTACAGCTCCAGCGCGGTGTCGGTGCTGGACGGCAGAGGCGCCGAGGTGTACCGCGCCGCCACACCGCAGCCGCCGCTGGCCGTCCGCCTGCTGGGAGTGGGCGGCTGCTGCTCGGTGCGCGCGTTCAGGGTGGTCGGCGACCAGACGGGCTTCGAGCTGACGGGCTGGCTCAACGGCACCGGCTTTCAGAACGGCCTGGACCTGGCCGACCCCATCTAAATCTACACCGTGCAGTGAAAATCAGCCCCTGGCGCGATATTCCCCGCTCAGGTAAAAGTGCACCAGGCTGAAAAATGCACTAGGCACCAAAATTATTAAACTTTGTTCACAAATGTGTGTACCAACTGTACAAACCAATCCAGTCGCCATAACCAGTTTGCCTTCATTTGATAGAAAGCCAGTTCTAAAACTCCTCTTTTGGGGCAGCCCACATTAACACAATCTACGTCGCATTGCCCGAAAGCTTTCGTGAGGCTTCAGTCACACATATGTACATGACACGCAATTTCTGGTCTCAGTCATGTCCCTGATCTACTAGGTATGTGAACAGTAGCATTTTGCTGAGTAAACTAGATGTATTTGTTTCTATAACTACATCAACAGCCTGTAATGATAACGGTTACACCATCTACGATGTTCCTGAACGGTGCTATGAGGACTTTTCACCAACAAAGTGCAATGTCATCTTTCGGGTTTTGGTAGTGATCGACTAGGATGGGGATAGGGGAACAGCATATTATCACCGAACAGAAGTGATCCGTCATAATCACCCCAATTCTTCTTCCACGTTTTTCGACGTTCTTCGACGCTCAGGTCATGTCTGGCTAATGACCTAAGGTGGTTTTCGTCAAAGATCGTCGGATCAAAACGTGGAAAACTTGAGATATATCGGAGATGCTTTACAATTTGGCCTTCCTGTAATCCACATAGTCGTAAAACAACAGCATTGTTATTGCCTGACCTTCCAAGGACATGCTCTTGTTATGATAGGTTGCCGACCTAACATAACCCTACGCTCTGGCCGGACCTGAGTGAAATTCGCTCTAAAAACGCTGTCGGTTGCATTGATTCCCTACCCAACAGCATCCTTTCTTCATCTGTGAGTAAAGCAAATCACCAGCGGTAACCTACCTCACTTGACCAGGAGGTCTGCATTTTGAAACTTCGCATTTGAAATTTTTGAAACTTTGCGCTGCCAATATTTATCGGTTCCATTCACCCTTTTACTTCCTAGTGTCGCTTATGCACCTCTAAGCAGTGGCGATAGTCAAACACGCCAAGTGTGCGTATCGACCTTATTGGCCTTGCACCACAATGAGATCCTTTCACGGTTACGAATGAAATAATTGTCTGAACTATTGTCCTCGTCTTGTGAGTGGCATGTGCACAACTTCTCGACCAATTAGCCCTCGGCTGTTGTCAGGTTAAGGGAGCCCAGAAAAGGCTGAATGATGGCTGACTTCAGCCATGTATGTCATAGCCGGAATTCTCTCCTTAAAATGCCGGGATCACAAACCAGGGTCTTCTGATGGCGAGTCCAAAGCTCTCCCAACTGAGCTAACCGGAAAGGGCAGCTGGAACAGCTGGTAGAAGCACAGGCCTCGCAATCAAAAGGTTCTGGTTCGAATCCCAACAATTGCAAGGATATAGTTGGGATTGAACGCACACATGGCCGAATGACAAACATCATCCAGTCGTTCTCAGGACTTCATAAAACCGGACAACGGCCGGACAGGCAGGTGCCGAAACGTAGTGAACATACCAACATTCCAGTCGAGATGCAAAAGTTCAATCAATTAGACCATGCGTGGTACCAATACTCGTCTCGACCCTCCGTAAAATTGAGGTCCTAATCATGGCAAACTGCGTTCCTTTTTCGTTGTTTTTAGCATAATGCACTGTCTTGAACAGTTCCATTTTCTTGCCCAGGGATCATATAGCGGTCCAAACAAGGTCAACACAAGCCGCTGACTGAAAATGAGTGTCCCACCTTTATATTTCAAAACATACTCGGTCAAACCTCAGGACCAGTTACGTCTGATAATAAGCACCTGGTATTGCGAACTGGAACGCCATCAAGATATATGAGCAGATTACGTTTAGGTGTCTTGTTCCAAATAGCGCTGTTAGCGTGTTATCACAGCACTGCACTCCTTTCTTTCTTGGTAACCCCAGAGCAAAGCACTAGTCTAGGACAACTGCAGTCGCCCCCCGATCGCCATCCTCCTGACGACGGCAGAGAAAGCTTGCCTAAGGACAGTCGTTAGCTGTCACAGACTTGAGGTACCCACTTTCGACCGGAGCATTGCCTGTTTGCCGGCTTAAAAGTGACACTTCTTCTGGCATGAATGACGTCAGTACAAATGAGCGATTGTGATTGGCGCATCAGTCGGCGAAGGCCATTTACCGAGAAGTGCATTGATTGTAGTTTGAGCCAGTGCGTCACTATAGACTATGGGGTGCTCTGTTTCCTCAAGTCAATGTGCGTTTCGTAAAGAGCTACTGTGTTAAACCCCATAGCGGAGAAATCAGTCATAGCAGAACATTTTGTCGAATTCGCGTGATGATAGTCTCATGTTTATGGTCTGCAAGTTTCATGCTATGCAAGATTTTGCATGCGATTGCGTTTCCCTATTGCTGCATTTCAGATGTGGTTGTAATGAGTTATAATAATCTGTGCTTTTGTCTCATAATTGTTTTCATTAAGCTTGAGTCAATACATTACAAGCGACGCTAACGTGCTGTGAAATGTTTCTGGAGGTTCTATGGGATTCACCAAAACCTTGGTAG
>NW_023596136.1:7450691-7488908 GCF_011947565.3 Pollicipes pollicipes | reverse complement strand
TGTTTTCTGTGTGATTGAACCGTCGTATTTGCAATGTACTTTCACCCTGTGAACTACAATTAACCAAACTAATTCGCCAGGCACCAGCCTTGTGATGCTCCATGGTTTTAAATGTACAAATTATTTGGAGCATGTTTTCAGAACACGTTGGAGTATGCACCGGCAACAAAGGCGGCTGACAACGACGATCAGAAAGCCATGAGTTTGCGAGTGGCATTTCTGAACGGCTCTGATTCAGCAGCGGAGGTATACCAGGTAGCTCGTGGCGCAGGGCCAAAACAGTACAGCGCTACGCACCCGAAGTGCCACCCAGCGTGTGAAACGTGCTTGTTTAGATGTCATGATTCGGTGCCCTGTCTGAACAAGAAAATTGTGAAAACCTCGAAGCTTGTTAGTCCCACCTAAGCAAAGTTTTGAGGGAGGTTGCCGTCTTCCATTATTCATTAATGCTTGCGTTGAGCCAATCAGTGCA
This sequence comes from Pollicipes pollicipes, assembly GCF_011947565.3. Classification (NCBI taxonomy): domain Eukaryota; kingdom Metazoa; phylum Arthropoda; class Thecostraca; order Pollicipedomorpha; family Pollicipedidae; genus Pollicipes; species Pollicipes pollicipes. The sequence goes on along the minus strand of NW_023596136.1, from coordinate 7,488,436 downwards.
TGCCAATTTTTTTAAAGGCACTGGCCTTTTCTTTTCCAGTTTAGCCCAAACGGAGCTGTCTGAGACTATGACTTTGCCCATTTCGTCAGAAAATATTCCCTGCAACGCTCTGGGGAACCTTTTACGCGTCACAAATGCGTGAACACGGTCATCCTGCATAATCGCGGAGACCCTTTCGCTCCCGCCAACAATCAGCCGCCTCAGGAGTCCAATCCCAGGTGGCTGCCATATGGCGGAGTGCGGAGTCTGAACCGCGACTGCGACTGAACCACATGACTACGGGAACCGCATAAATAAAAATATATGGGTAATTTACATCGCACTGTTCGACCACCGAATCGCAGGCCAGAGCCATACGGTTGACGCATCATGAGTTATTGCAATTAGGTCTGTATTACGAGGCGAAAGGTTAATGAACAGTATGGATCATTTAATTGAACATCAAACCGTGGCAAATGAGTCAATGAAACAACAGTCTATCTTGTCTCGCTATAGTCACCTTTCCCTAGGTCGCTTCATGACATGCCTGAAAATTATACAGATAAGTGTCAGGCAAATGAGGTGGTTATGGTGAAAACAAAGGTCCCAGAAACTGCCAGGCGTTGCAAGTAACGACTAAATTTTCTTTCAGATAGCGTGATAGTGATAAATTTACGGATGTTGCACCAAAAGCCCGGCAATGTATGAAAAGCCAACTTGTTTCGTAAAAATACTGAGTAACGGCATAATGCATGCGCTAATACAGACCACGCTGAAGAAGGGGGCAAATGAATGGCCGGTGAACAAATTCGTGCCTAAAGCAGGCAGTTCCAGAAAGTGTATTTTCTGCTGTTCTATGGTGTAAGGTAGGTAACTCGGAAATACGTACTGAAGCAGGCGCAATCTGCATTACACACCAATAAGGTAGTGATGCTGGTTCATAAACATGCAGCAACGTTGTCATGCGATCAGCTTGCAGGGCGTTCACGCAGGGGACAGCCGGTTCAGAGAGTAGTCCGCCGGCGGTGGATGGGAGCAGGGTTCAGACAAGACACGTCCGAAAGAAGGGGCATTCGTTTTAAGACTCGGTTTTGTAGGAGAAATTCCGGTTTCTCGTTTTTGTCATATTTTGGAAGTTAGCGTGTGAAGTTTTTTAATTCGCTGCTGTCTAAAATGCGGCAACGAAAACCTACATCTCGCAAATCAGTTTCCGACATCTAGGCAAATGAAAACTTTTGGACGCCAACGTGACCCATAGACTCAAATTCGGAAGTCTGGCTGGCTGTGCCCGGGCCGTATTTTGCCATGTAAACGCTGGAGGTAGAAAGCCCCACCAATGACCAAGAATGCCAACCCGCTCGTGGAATTTTGCCTTCTCAAGGAAACAATGTTGATACGGACGAGTAATTTTCAGTAGTTGGGTCCCCTTGTTTTCCGAATGGTATATAAATAAATCCCAGTGGGTAAGATTGTGCACCAGCAGAAAAACAGTTGGTAGGTGTATGTGTAGCATAGCAACCAGAACATTAAACTCATCTCCCACATGTCTTACGTGAGATAAGGGGGCACACAGTCCTCCCTGTCCTATCCCCCCCCCCCCCCTAGCCCGCGATTGACGGGTTTGTCTCGCTGATAAACTACCGAGTTGGTCCCCCCACACAATTTTTGAAACTTGTCTTCGCCTACCAGTGCGTCTTAAGACGACTTTTCTTTTGCAAAACTTTTTTTTCTCGACAAATGACCTGGTAACATAGGCGTCCAGTACCCTAGACCGATACTCTTTCATCCCATTTTCACTTTTTGCTCGGGGCAGTAAAAAAATCATCTACATGAAAGGAGGATTTTAACGCTATGCAACGCATTTGTACATAAATGTTGGAAAGGGAAGTCAAACATATCCGATTGTAGATCTCCAGAGCCGTGGCAATGTCGAATTCAAGGCGGTTTAGACACTGCTTGTGCCGGGCGGTGGTGGCGGGCAGTTACCTCGAAGCGGCAAGTGCCTTGGTGTGCCGGTAGGTTGGCAACGACCGGAGTCGTGCAAGCGCGCCGTTTCTGCCACTTCGTGGCATCGAAGCAGTCTGGTGCCGGTGGGTCAATCCTATAGAACCTGACGGCCAGTGCGATGTTGGTCCATTCCACGAATACGTGGCAGCGTGCGCTGCAAATGGAGTGAACCTGCCTGACCACAAGTGTGAGCAGCACAAGTGTCAGCACGTGACAGTCGAAGAGTGCTGGTGGGCGAATTAGCCAGAGTCTATCCGTGCGAGGCAGACATCTTAGACACCGTTGAGCAGCTCACCATGACCACCGCCAACGAACTCAACACGGCCGCGGTCTTTTTGGCGTGCCTATTCGTTGCGTTGTGGATTTGGTTATATGCCTGGCAGTGTGCTAAACGCGAATCGGTAGCGCTTGGATCGCGGCCTGTGCCGCCGGCGTCGTCTCCAGCATTCCACGAATGGTCATATCACCCGCACAGGGGACAACTGGCTCCGGCTAGCATTGTGTGAGAGCACCCTGCGCAGAGGCCACGACAAGAGCGGACGCCGCCCCTCGCAGCGGGGTCGCTGGCACCAGGATCGGGAGACGACCTTCCGCCCACTTACGTGGCGGCCGCCAGCCAACATCCCAGGCAGCTAGCCGCCGAAGATCAGCAGCCGCCCACCTTCGAGGAGGCTACAAAACGAATGGGGCGCCGTCTAGGTGCAGACCCGGCCCAGACCCAGAGCCGGTCCTCGACTTTTGTTTCACCGGGCCACTGTAGCCGGGACCGACTGCGGCACCACCATCTGTCCGTGGCATTACAAAGGACTGGCGATGATCAGTCTATGGGATTACCAGCAGATTTTTTCTCCAGTCCGTGGGATTACTATGGACTGGTGGTACCACGATCCTGGCTCCGGAGGGAGGCGCCAGCCGTGCCACCGTGTCACACGCCACGGGTCCGGGTCCGCGGGCTCAGCGGCGGACCACCACGAAACACGGCGGCGCACCGAGCCGTGCGGCCGGTCGGCAGCAGCGGTTGCTGTGCGCCAGGCCCTGCGGCAACACCACCGTGTCTGGACATTAGATGTTGCGCAGCAGTGATGGTGGATGCCACAGGGGTGTCACGCGCCTCGATGATGATGATTTGGGCTTTGGGGCGCACCGACTACGTTGGTCATGTGGCGCCCATAACTCACTTTTGATCTAGCAGATGCGTGAACAAAGCGAGGAGATGAGGTTACGTGTGATATATGGCATGGAATTGTATGTCTTCAAGATAACTAAAAATGTGACCGTCATTTCATAAACTAGAGTCGTCTCCCAACATACCATAGAGCGTTTGGCGCACTGACCCTGATCCAAAATGGCGCATGCGTTCCGAGATGAGGTGGAAACAATCTATCAAGACATGTCGTACGGTGTAACGATCCCCGCAGCGAGGGCATCGTGGTTGGTCCTTCCCCACATAACAAGTAATCGCGAGTTGCGTATGTGTGTCTTATTCTCAGGCAGCATAGAGTCACTTCACTTCCCGCCTCACCATACGACAGCTGGACGCCCATGGTCTCAACGGGACTTTAACTCTCTCAGTTTATTGGCAGCTAGTGCATCCCATTCGCTTGCCAGTGCTTCAACATGAATACAGGTAACACTGCATATAGGTCGTTAGCAGGGACTGTCAAAGTAGGGATGCCAAATGCGTGTGACACGGCTTGCCACGTCATCAGCTACTTCATTACCCGATATGCCAACGTGGCTCGGTATCCAGCAGAATACCACCTGCTTCCCGGATCGGGACAGTGTAGTAAGAAGAGTTAAAATGTTCTGAACAATGGGATGTGATGAATCCAAATCCTGCAGTGCCATAAGGCTACTAACAGAGTCCGATAAAACTAATTGTCGAACGTCACTATCAACTTCTATGAAATGAAGTGCTTTACGAATGGCTATTAGGTCGGATGTGAATATCGATGCGTGACCAGGCAAAGCAACAGACCGTGCGACAGGACCCTGCACAAAAGCATATCCAACACCGGCATCCGTTTTCGAACCGTCCGTGTAGGTCTTGTGATTCGGGGTATGACGCGACTAACTCCAACGACCTCAGTCGAAACTCATCCCGGGACACCTGCCTCTTCTAGAAATGAGAAGGCAAGACAACAGCCGCTGGTCGGTAGAGCTTCCAAGGAGGGTCTTAGGAATATCCCAACGAATCACATGCCGTGTGCGAATGGCACATACCTGCAAAAGTATGAACATCCTCACACAGAAAGGTGCGATCTGATGTCCTCTCCCAGGCAGAAACATGCATATTGTTCTGTGCGAAAAGACCTATTTGTATGTTGGGTGATCGGGGGAACTGTGCCAACTTACAGGCGTATCTCATGCCCAGTATTTTTTCTCCCAGTGGACAAAGGGGGCTCGTGGGCCTCAACATGGAGACCACTGACGAGCCTCTCCATCAGCTTCCACAGTGAAGATATAAGAGAGATGGGCATGAAGTGAAGCGGATCTTTGCCGCTCTACCTCGCTTTAAAAGGCCGCCACAGCAGCTTCTCGCCGAAGGTTCGGAAATTCGCTTCATTCTCAAAAACAAATAAAAATGGCCAAAAGACCGTCAAGTACGCAGATGGGTAGATGTCGAATCATGTCGTTATGTATCTCGTCAGGACCCTCTGATACACCTCAAAGACTGCCAACAGCAGCCCTTAGTTCCACCATTGTAAATGGTTCGTTGTAGACAAGCTGCACAGAGGTGGAAACGTCCACTGGACTGGCCTCACAATGCGCCTTTTGACGCGGGAACTGGGGATCAACGTTACCGTCTCCAAAATATTCCGCAAGCGCACGACCGATCTCGTTGGCGACATCACCAGGGTGTAAAATGTCCCGCCCACCAACGTCAAGAGCCGGTAGAGGAGCCGCGGAAAACTGGCCAGAGACACGTTTAATTTGTGACCTTACTAGCGACACAGAAGTGAAACGATTTAGACGCTCCACGTACTCTTGCCAGAAGACGCGCTTCACCTACCGGATGGTGCGCCGGGCCAAAGCTCTCGCCTTCCTAAATGCGACTAAATTATCGGTTGTGGCGTGGCGGTCAAAGACCCGAAAGGCCCGCCTACGTGCCTGGATAACAGCTCGGCACTCGTCGGTCCACCACGCTACCGGGGTGCGACGAGGAGCCCCAGATGTCTTTGGAATGCTTGCGGTTCGCTGCACGTAAAAAAAACGCGGACATGACGTATTCGATCGAGTAGTTTGCACCATCCACGGCCTGTGCACCAAAGACTCAAACTCACTCCAGTCTGCTTTTTTTAAGATTCCACCGTCGTGGTCGAGGGCTGCGGACCGCTCCGTCACAGTACTCCAACGACACTGGGAAGTGGTCGCTTCCCATAGGGTCGTCGGCTATAGTCTAGTATAGGTATATAGTAAAAAGCTGCGCGAGCTGCGGACTCACCAGGCTTAGGTCCAAAACCGACGTCTGACCTGGCGGTAACGTAAAATGCGTCCGAGATCCCGTATTCAAAACACGGAGCGACTCCTCGTGAATAAATTGTTCTACAGTACGTCCCCGCACGCTGCTGTCATTACAACCCCAAACGGTATGGTGTGCGTTAGAATCTCCCAAGAAAACCAAAGGCGGAGGGAGCTCTGCCATCAACTGCCTGAGTCCCAAGATAACCAAAGACGGAAGGAGCTCTGCCATCAACTGCCTGAGCCCCAAGATAACCAAAGACGGAAGGAGCTCTGCCATCAACTGCCTGAGCCCCAAGATAACCAAAGGCGGAGGGAGCTCTGCCAACAACTACCTGAGCTGCATCAATGGAAAGCTGAGCCCAGATGGCAAATACACTGAGCAAAGGGCTACGAGGCGATCTCTGTTGCTCAGGCACACTGACGCTCTGCCAACAGTATACCACCGTGCGCCACAGTGTTTGCCAGCACATTTTGTTCTAAATATTGAGTAGCCTTTCATGGTGTGGTGAGAATCCGGCGCAGGCTTCGCCTCCTGGAGGCAGACAGCAACCGGACAATGGTGACTAAGCACAGCGTGTAAATCCTGGGCACTGGTTCGTCCCACTTCCGCAGAACTCGAAAGACCTTCATTCAAGAGTGACTGAAACTTCAGTGTGGATTATAAATAAACGGTTTAAGAACGGAAAAACATACGCATTTATCACTGAGCTGGTGCCATGCTACGATTAACTCACCAAACGTTATGTTTCATGTTGTTTTCCACCACAGCTGGTGCCCAGCACATCGATGGAAGCTGTGTCTCTCGCCCCATCGCTTCCGATGAAGGCAAGTAAGGATAAGGCAGAGGGAGCTCCAAATGAACAGAGTCCGCACTGCTACGGCTCTTGGCTCGCCGCCCACTGCCGAGGAGGTAGCGTATGGTGGTGCCCCCTCGGGGCGAAAGCGGGCTGCACACCGCGAGCCGGTAGGCGGCGCCACCGGCGGCTCGGACTGACCTGCCAGGCAGGTGATCATGTCGCGGTCGGCGAAATTGGCCGCCCAGTGCAGCGGCGTGTTGCGACTGAGAGGGCTGTCCCAGGCGTTAATGCCCAGACCGGCGGCCAGCAGCTGGCACACACGGCCCTCACTGGCGGGAGGCGAGACGCGAGGTCACACACAGCACCTGCCAGTACAGGGTGCCAGTACAGGGCAATACAAGGTCACAAACGGCACCTACTACCGGTAGATGGAAACACGAGATAACACATGGTACTAATGCCAGTAAAGGGGCACATGAGATCAGCACCCACTGTGGGTTGACGGAGACATGGGGTCACACAATGCACCTTGGCTTCTGGTAGAGGAAGACCCGGTGTCACATGCAGCTCTCACTGTTGGGTGAGATACGAGGTCACCCCACAGTGGGAATGGCGAGTTTGAGGTTATCAATCCACTCTCTGTCCATTCCTCACCTAGACCGTGCCCCCCCCCCCCCCCCCCCCACTCGTCCATCCTTCACCTGGACTTCGTGGCGGCATGTCCCCCCCCCCCCCGTGCCCGTCCCTCACGTTCACTCAGCGGAGAAATCCCTCTCCTAACCGGCTCTTCCCTCAGGCCCCTTCGCTCCCGTCCCTCACTTGGACTGGGCGGTGGCCTTGAACAGCTCGTCGGTGTACACGCTGCGCATGGTGTCAGAGGCGCTGAGGTGGACGGCTGTGTCGCCGTCGGCGTTCTGCACGCCCGGATCGGCGCCGGCATACAGCAGCGCGCGCACCACGTCCGGCCGGCCCAGCCGCGTGGCCATGTGCAGCAGCGTGCCCTCCGGCGTCCACAGGCCGGACAGCACGCGGTCCTTGGTCACGTGCTCGGCGTCGGCCTGCTCGCCTGCCGAGGCGAGCTCGCCGTCAGCGGATGAGTTAGGAGTGAGGTCTGCTGTGGCGGGACGCTCCCGCTCGTTGACGTCACAACACGGCGGGACAGTTGGCCCACGATCAGCTGACAGCGTATCAAGCTCGCGCGCCACTGGGCCTTCACGACGCACTCATCTGCTGAACCTATATGGCGTCGCCGCCTCTCACCCTGGTGGAAACGGTAGACACCGTGGGCATCGAACCCTGTACCTCTGGTTTCCCGGAGACATGGCGTAACCACCTCACTGCCGTTACCTCACAAATCAAGCTTGGTAGCCTTAATTGTTTAAGATAGTTGAACGAAATACGTCCGTTTTAATCCCCTTTTCAATCCTAACATTTCCCGTCTCGGATCTAAACTTTTGAGCCTATTCACCACAAATACTGCGGAGGTTCATACAAACCTGAAGAACATGGTATTGCTTTGGAGACATTTTCCTTCAGAACAAATTTGTTAGACAAAGCATCATTTTCACAATCTGGTTATCCTGAATTATTGTTTACATAACTGTAGATTTAAGTCGGCGCAGAGTTGGTTGCCGCATAGTCCTGCTCTCTGCTTACCCCCCCCCCCCCCCCACCCTCTTACTTTTCAAAGAAGCAATATCTGTGAATCAAGCTTTGCAAATTGCTAGCAATAATTTGATATATGCTCAAATTTAAAAGGCATAATTGTTTTTGTCCATGTATTATGACACTCGCTTTCTTACTCATCAGACCCCATTTAAAGATGATCTGATAGGTGGATGAATATCAAAGGATGGAAATGATGTTTGAGAGATGTGAAGGAAACAGCTTATTCAAACCACAAAACAGCCAATTCAGTAACTTTAACAAGAGAACAACCAATGTGATACCAGAAGTGCGGGCAGGGGAGGGCACAGGGGGCACGTGCTCCCTCCCCTTCGTAGGTCCTCCCCGAGGGGCCCTTCAGCCTCTCGGAACCTACGATAAAGGGCTCAAAAAACCAGCGAGAGGCCTCATTCAGGGCCCCGGCCCACGGGGCCGGCCAGGCACTTAAATGCCAGCCAGAGGGCTCTGCGCGCTGATCAGGGGCCCACTGAGTTAATAAGGGCCTACATTTCGGTCAGCCGCCACCAGTAACGCACAGTCGGCTCTGTGGCGGCACGCGCCTAAGCGCCCATTTCCCAAGCAGGGACAAAGCCGGAGCCAACGATTTACATTGTTCGGGGCCCAAAGCGCCTCACAGGGGCTCTGTGTTTTCAAGGTGCCTCGAGTCCGTTAAAGGCCATGTTGCTCGGGCCCGGTTTGACGGTCAGGGTCCGATTCAAGGGTTTAAGGGCATAAAGGGCTGGTCGGAGTCTTCTTCAGGAACCCAGACCTGCGAAGACGGACCCTCAAACAACGGGCGCAGATCGGGGACGCCCTGAGTCGACATGGGCCTATATGTCGGTCAGGTACCACCGTACCACATAGTCCGCTCCGTGTCGGAATGGGCCTGAGGACTCACTTCCCAATCCGCTATAAACCCGGAGCCAGTGATTTACTCAGGTCGGGGGGCTTGTATCTGTCAGGGGCTCCACAGTGCCTAACAGAGGGTCCTGTGCTCGCAAGGGAACAGGGCCAACCAAGGTTAGTGTTTGATGAAGCCCGAAGAGGGGTCCGGGCGGCACACCGGAACCGACTATCAAAGGCCCGGTTGAAGAGCATCCGGAACCGACTATCAAAGGCCCGGTTGAAGAGCATAAGGGCTCGAAGGACCAGTTGCATGTCACATAAAGAATCGCAAACCGTAGGGTCGTGACCTGACATATCAGCCAGAGGTCCTCTTGCATCGTTTCAGGAACCCCTGAGACAATGCAGGTTAAGTTGGTCAGAGACCACGAACATTGAAAAGGCGGCTCCATGTCCGTCTGAGCCCTTAGGACCTATTTCCCAAACGGAGACGAGGCCGGGACCCGCGATTTGCAATATTTGGGGTCCCGGACACAATGAGGTTAGGTCCCTGACAGTGATGTGTCGGTTGGGAGCCACAGTTCCGAACAGGGGTCCTGTGGCGGCAAGTGGCCCCGAGTCGGAGCGGTGTTTGAGGGCCCCTTCGGGCCCTTCAATGGGATATCGAGACCAAAGATCGAGGGCCCGATGGGATGGATGAAAAGTCCGAAGGGCTGGCTGTAGGCTACATTAGGAATCCCCGCCCATAGGGCCGTGATCTCAAACGTCAGTAAGATGATCTCTTGATAGGGACCCCTGAGACAAAACGTTCCTCTTTTTCGGCTAAAGATCACGAGCAACGAACAGTCGGCCACGTGTTGGTCTGAGCTCTGGGGGCCAATTTCCCAAGCAGGGACCAGGCCGGGTCCACAATTTACATTGGAAGGCCTATTGTGTCGTTCAGGGTCCCACAGTGCCTAACAGGGCATTCTGTGTCAATACGGGGCCTCGAATTGGTCAGGGAAAGATCTGTTCAACAGGGATGGGGACGAGAGACTGAATGGCAAAGGGTCTCTTGCGTTGGTCCAGGCCCTCTGACAACTGAAGGACACAAGAATCTGTGATGAGTGCTCACACTGAGTTAATAGAAGAGTCCTGTGCCGGTCAGGGCCCCCAGTGCCGAATGGTGGGCCCTCCATCCCTTTTCCAGCATGGGCCCGTTAAGCTCAACTGGAATTTATGTGCCAATTATTTGACCACCTGCGTGAGCGAGGATGTTGTTGCGTTAATGACGCCTCACGCGTCAATCCGGGGTCAACTACGCGGGCCAGAAGGTCTCCTGCTTCAGGGACCGGACCAACGAAACATGATATATCCCTCCAAGGGGCTTCGCATCGGCCAGGGCATATCGCCCCGTGTTGATGACGACCCGAAAACACACCGCGGTGGAACTGAATGGCCCTTCACTTCTTGATTGGGAATGGGATGGGACACGACAACAACTGATGGACCACACCGACATTTTACAGATGGGCAATGATAAAGGATGCCTTCAAATTTGGGAGAATATATTAATCAACAAACTCTCTCAAGCCCTTAACAAACAAATTCTTGTACAACTCTTGAGCTATTAGATGGTGCGTGGTGAGCACTATTGATGTGATTGTTGCAATAGTGTTCTCATTGTGTCTTGTACTGTTCCCATTGTGAGTGTATTTTATATGTATCAAAGTGAAAATAGGATTATGTCTTACTTCAATTGGCCATGCTTCATTTGTGTTCTTGATACCAAAAGATGTTTTCCAAGAGTGCAGAATTTGTATCCTTTAAAACTCAAAACTTATTTTTGGTGCCATTTAGTCTTCTCCCACAATGAGACCTCTGACAATGAGATACGATCTCAAAATATTAAACTGTACCAGACTTGCCAATGCTGAATTAGCACTTACTTTTCTATTGAGCATGCATAAAGCAAAGGATTCTGCCCATATTTTCCAACATATTTATATAAATATATTAGCATACATGTGTATATATATATATATATATATATATATATATATTCATAGATGCCCTCAATACCAAATGGGTTGCATGCAGCAGATTTGGGGGCCCTTTTACTATAAGGGGGCCCTTTAACAATCCTGTGCCCCCTTGCCAAGGCTCTGGCTGCACCCCTGTGGCACCACCAATCTGTTACATGCAGGTTCCTCTTGTATGTGCAGAATTTCTATCAAGGCAAACATTCAACTTGTCTGACATTTGTTGGACAAAAAAGAGGGCATGCATATCATCTAGCACATCAAACACATTAAAAAACACATGCTTAGGAATAGCCAAACTGACAGATGACTTGCAATCCTGATTTTGTATTGCCTTCACTATGTTACCATCTTCAAGTAGGAGGACATTAAACCAATAGTTACAGAAGACAGGTTACTGAAGAACAGGCTACGGCAATCCGTCAACAAATAACTGCCCGACAGTATGTTTTACCTACAGAAATGCCCAAACATGATAACCCCAAAAAATGAAAAATATGAAACAATACATGCTATACTGTCTCTTGTACATACAGCAATCAGTGTTGCGCAGCCTGCTTAACTACCTGTATATCAGTATCTATGCCTGTAAACAGCCACTTGTACATGGTCAGGTTGTTTATGGGTACTGATATGCATACACTGGTGATAAACAGGAGTGTGGTTTAACAAAATGAGATGGGGGTTACCTGTGAAATATGACCCAACATGTCCCCAAAATATGCCAACATAAAGCTTTTCCAGATTTGGACCACTTTCTTCAAAAATCTGGGAGGAACTGGAGGCCAATTTGTGGAGATGAAGTCTCCCCCTTCCCCCCACAACTGAATAGGAAGCTACATTCCCAGTCATGAGTGCAGCTTACATTGTTCACAGGCCTCAATCAAAGTTCGCAGGATATCTGTTCTTCCTGCCTCAATAGCAGCACGGATGTTAGCAATAGCTTCTTCAAGCATTTTGAGTAGGGCTCAGCTTCTTATAATCTCTTCACTACGACACCTAAGCCTTGTAGAAATTGCAACCTCGCATAAATATTAATCAGAATGAGAACAACCCAGATGTTTCAGCCCCCAATTTCAAGGTGAGTGATGTGAAAATAAAACTCAACACAATGAGCCCTGAATTGCTCTCAAAATTTGTGGCCCTTGAGAGCTGAATGCCGGGCTAGGCGCCCGGAGAGGGACGAGTCCTGAGGACGTGCCCGGATTTGCGTTAATTCCAGGTGACCCGTCTGAATGCATAAATAGTGACGAGTTAGAGGCAAACTTCCATTGACGTAAACAAAAAACGGTGCAATGGTATTCGTTATAACACGTCCTCGAGAATATTTAGTACGGATCTTGTTAAGGGAGAAGTATTTGTAGTACCCATTGTACTAAAAGTGGCGGCATTGGTTCGTCATATTTCACCACATTTCCGGCGCACAAGCGACGTATTGAATACGCGTTTCTATATCGCAGGTTAGACTGTACCTGACCGCCTTACACCGCCTGTAGCTAACCAAAGGGCCGGTGCGCGCAACACCATGTCGGATCTCCTAGGCGAGATGCAGCAGTCCATTCTTCAAGATCTGGACGATCACCCTAAGCATGACCCGACATGGGACAGGGCGCTGTCGGCATTCATGACTGGTGCCCCGCACAGTACGCAGGACTACGTCGAGCAAAATTGAGCGCTGGGTCGCGGAACATGTCATGTCAAGTTGAGGTCATGGAACGGAAAGTTGGGTAGCTAAACAGACAACACACCATAGAAATGTTCTTATGCAGACTGTTTTCTCTCAGTGCAGTGTTATGATCATTTTTGTATTGCATTTTCATGTGCACATTTGCATTGCATGTTCATCAGATGTCTTGTCATGGAAACATTCTGGCCTCTCAGTAAATGCCTATGGCTACAAGCTGAGGGTTAGTGGGGCTTTACTATCTGAGGTCTTTCTAGTCGTTCCAAATACAGAGTTTAAAGTGGTGGCACACATTTAAGTATAAATGTGCTTGGGGATGTGTGCAAGATATCTGGTGTGTGTATGCATTGAAGGATAAAGGTGGTGCGCATTGGAACTTACAATGTTTGTCTTGGGGCACCCAGCCGCTCCCTGCATGCCTGCACTGGGTGCCGGCTCGGCTCGGCTGCTGCTGTGCGTAGGGCTGGAAAGGAGTCCGATTTAATGTTGCCCAGTCTTTGTTTTCGTTGTGGCTAAAGAAGCAGGGGTGACTTGATACGATGATATGTGACGATGATGTGTTGTATTTGATGGTTTATGACGACCATGTGTTCGCCTGCGGACGGGAAACTGTACGCTGTGCTTGGTGCAGTCTCCTTTTTGGCCGCATAAATCGCTTGGATAGCTTGTGAGTGTTGTTTTATTGTGTCTGTGAGAAGCCCTTTGGACGGAATGTGTTATGTCTGGTTTAGGTGGAATGCATCCAAACTGTCGTCGTTTCGTGTCTGCTAAGGTGTGTTCTATCGATCTGAATACACTTGCATGACATATTGAAGCTGATGAGCCCGTTCATATCACCGTCCACAAAACACGTCGTCGAGTGTTTAGCCGGGATTATTGTACGAGGACCACTATGCCATTGCCATAAGAAGGCAATGACGTCCGGTGCATTGCACCATCTCGTTTCAAGGCTATGCCATTATACCGGGTATAGCGCGCGAGTAGTAGTATCTAGACCGAACGGTAGATGGCAGAGCGCCTCGCGGAGTAAAAAAATAGTCTAGTTCCGACCGCCGACTCGTGTGGACCTTCGCAGAGACAGTCTCGAACAGCCATTAAAAGAGTACAGCAGACGGGATCCTAAGAAATGATAGGTGTCAGTTGACGTAGCGCGAGACCTGTCTGCTCCAATTCGTATCCCGTGCATTGAGTTTTCTCGTGGGATCATCTGGGGTTCCGGTTCTACGTCGTTCTCCATACGAGTTACGACATGAAATAAACTAGCAATGTAGGCATCTGTATAATTAACATGCTTTAAGTCCCGTTGCTTTCAGAACGGATATACAGGAACGTTTGCAATGACTAATAATTTTTAATGGTTATGGATTCTCATCAGAGCTCTAGTTTTGCCGAATTTGTTGAGGAAAGCATTAAACACAGGACTGATTGGCCTGGGGTGCGGTAAACATCATGAGATTTGAATGTACTAAATGAACGCGACTGAGTCTAGTTCTGGGTATAAATGCCCGTTCCCTCCATTGTTACATTACATGCCCATTCTCTCCTTATGTGGGTGCCTTAGTTACATTTATAAGAGTACATTTCGGTTCCTATGCCTTTATGCTTTCCTTTGGTATCTGAGGACGGAGTGGCAAAAGGGATTCAGTAATTGGAAATGAGATCGAATATATTGCATCGTCCAAAATTCCTCACGGAGACCTGCAATCCGCGGGATTTTCATCAGTATAACGTGCTATTTTGTAGGGATACACGTCTTTACGGCAGAGTAAGGTGGTGGTGGGAGAAAGAGAAGGGGCGGGTTGTAAGACCGTTCGCTCAGCTGGGATTTGTCCGCGGCCCGGGAAATCGAGGCCCTCAACGAAATGCGATCTTAAGCCCCTGGACCACGTGGCGATCTTATGACCATTGGACGGCTCTGTTGACGTCCGAACTACTTACAAAAAAGAATGCATAGAAGTGATAGAAAGACGCAAACGCAAAATATTTGGGGAAGTTTCGCTGCGTTTCTATCGCTTTCATTCAATGTGTGCCCAACAATGCAAGTTTTAGTGGCCTCAGCTTTCCTGCTCCAAAAACTTGTTTCTCGTTCTTGTGAGCTAGTTATTGAGCTATAGCAAATATAAATGTATATGCAAAATTATATTATAAATATATTTATCTCCACCTCTGGTATTTGGCAAGATAAAATATTGTGCCAGAACATCAATAGCTGGGCCATTTCGGTCAGCGCTATTTCTAACACAGCTGACAAGGGTTGCTAGGATACGCATGTACGAAAAAATATATGTGCGCGGGGCAGAGCTTGCAATTTAACGCAAAGTAACCCATCCCGCCTCGGATGGCTGGACCGGGAGATAGGCCATCTTGCGCTCCAGCCAACTGAGCCAACTGGACGGACGGAAGGAAAAATTTGCGGAATTTTATGACTTTTGAGTTGACCTAGGGTCGCCGAATTTTCAGCCAAAAGTGGAAACCAGATATGATAAATGCAATAGTTTGGGTTTCACAGCAATTGGTGCAGTGGGCCCTGGTAATGACGTCATCGTCAGCTGATTAGTCAGTTCTCATTACACTTGTCCTACTCATTTTATACCCAAGCCTTGCCCAAGCCTGCCTGAGCCCACAGTCTTTCCCCGCAGAGTGTTGTCGGCCGGACGGTGAGGGGCGGGGAGGGATTGGCATATGCAAAGGGTTCCGCAAGTGCAATAATTGTATTATTTCGGTTTTGTAATTGAATGTGGTTTGAATAAATATTGGACTACCTTCAGTGTGCATTGGTCCAAAAAGTACTGTGGAGTGCTGGTGGGTGAGAGGGGCGGGGGGGTGTCACGGTTAGGTGGTATCCCGCAACAATGTTATTTTGTTAGTTAGCAACAACATCTGCTTGTCAGTGAGTTAAGGATAAATTTTGTGTGGTAATTGGATAAATTGATGTTTGCATTTACTTTGTAGGCAACAACATGGTTTATTTCACATCTGATTTGATGTCATCGTATTTCAATTATTTTATTGGCAGCTCGCCAATGAAGAAAGTTAAACTGATGAAGTATTAATTGGTTTTGATGAAGAATTATCCAAGCCTTTTGGGTGAAAAGGCTTGCATACCTTTTGAAATTCTGAAAAGGATGTTTGGGTTTTGAATGCTAATTGTGTTTATATATATATATATATATATATATATATATATATATATATATATAGTGGATGAAACAGGAAAGTTACACCATGTTCAAGCTTCCTTTGCTTAGCAAGATGTGGTCTATCCTGGTATTTTTATTTCTATTTGTGACTGCTTGACATGAATGTTTGGGGCCATGGACAGCACCATGTTGCCTGCTGCAAATTGCCTAGTAAATTTTATGATTGTGATGTCAAAACACAACAGTTGTAATATGACATGTTTACCCATATGTCTGTGATGTGAGATATTTTAGATATATGTTCATTGGATTGAAGCCATTGTCAATGCTCAGCAATGGCCCAATGTTATGCTAGCATTATCTCCAGACTGGCATTTCTTATTGAATTTGGCTGTCCATTTCTTTTGGTGATGCACACACTGTTATTTTTCAATAACTTAAGCCTTGTTAATGCCTTCCAGGTCATCAGCACAATGGGACAGAGGGTATCACGTGAAGACTTTGAATGGTCATACACGGAGGAGCCTCATGCCACAAGAAGGAAGGAAATTCTAA
Source organism: Pollicipes pollicipes (assembly GCF_011947565.3). Classification (NCBI taxonomy): domain Eukaryota; kingdom Metazoa; phylum Arthropoda; class Thecostraca; order Pollicipedomorpha; family Pollicipedidae; genus Pollicipes; species Pollicipes pollicipes. The sequence goes on along the minus strand of NW_023596136.1, from coordinate 7,472,280 downwards.
GTGAGTGCAAAAGATTAGAGAACCTGTTGCAGAGTCACTGGGAATGTGTGCTGACTCCATGTCTGCTCAGAATGAATGACAGGTAAGTTTCTGTGTGCTGTAGCTGGATGATGTCACCTCGATTGATTGTGGTAGGCAAGTCAATGTGCTATGTTTTTGGTATGCAGAATGCAGTCAGTGGGGGATGGGAAGACCGATTCCCAGATGACCTTCTGCTCTGAATACCTATGCTTGAAGAGTTACCCCTGGAACACCTACTCCCCAACACCTATGCTCAGGAAGATTTCCACTCAAGATTTGCACTTGTAAGACCTACTGCCCCAAAGACCTGCTATAAACACCTATGCTGGAAGACCTATGCACGAAAGGCTTCTTAATCTTGCATACGCGCTGGCGTAAGACCCCTACCCCTCTTTTACCTCTCTTTTACCCCGCTTTCTTTCTAAGATGTACTCCTCTTCTCAACGATCGGTGGTCTCCGGTTTCAGCCATATGCCATGAATAATGCATGGCTGTCATCAAACAAGCACCAATCGGCCCCCTCTCCTCGGGCCTCTGCTTCCATAATCTGAACCAACCCGGCCGTGACGCATTATATCTGCATACTCGGATCGGCGCACCCAACCCGTGCAGTCGTGCATTAGGTACGCCGAATGCGAAGGCGGGCTTATGTTGGAATCGGTCTGAAATGTGGTGTTTGTGCTTCATTGGTCAGAAATGAATTAATGGCCCCTTGAGCGAAATCGCGGGCTGATGATCGGGGTTTTAGCGCACGCCAACGGCGATGGTCATATTGCACCCAGATATTTCTCCAGCAAAACCCTGATATCACATGTCAGAGATGCATGCAGATGTAACAGCATATCAAGGTATGCTCGGACTCGATAAACGGACACCGCCAGGAGATGTTCACGGGGCAGGTCCTCCGAGCGTATGTCTTCCGAGCGTTCTTGTCCATAGCAGTAGGCCTTCCGAGCGTACGTCTTCCGGGCGTAGATATTGGGGTCTAGGTATTCACCATGGTAATAGATGCTGGGTACGAAGCCCGGTACGTAGGTGTAGTATGATTCTAGAAGTCTACATTTAGAAATCTGCGTATGATTTAGAAAGCTACCTATGTATATATATACATATATATATATATATATATATATATATATATATATATATATATATATATATATATAGATGTCTGTAGAAATCTATTGAAATATATAGAAGTGTAGAAAACCACGTAGTGCAATTGTGTGATAGCACTTGAGTTTCCAATAAATTGTTGGCGCCCTGTAACTGAAGCTGGCATGCCCAGTGTATTTGAATTACGATTCGGATACTAAATACGCAACAACACCCAGCACTTGCGCAGGACAGATATAGCCCCCGACCTTAACCGGCCGTCTCTAGCTGTAGTCTGCGGCCGCTCCGGTCCGCACACGCGACCTCGGCCAGGTCACGGACAATGGCCCGGAGGCATAAACACAGCCGGCCGCGCCGGCTAACGGCTGACTAGGCCGCGCCCGCACGACACACCCAGCAAGCATATTCCGAGTTTAAGGGGGGTGCCCCTCATTTATAGCGAGATTTGAGCTGATATAGCCATTTGGAAGATCATCCAATGCAGGTTACAGCTACGCTCTTTGTAAGACCCAAAACCATGTTGTTGCTGAGCTTAGCATCTACAAACCTGTGCACACTGTTTCGTGCAGACGGTTTGAGGCCATCCGGGTTTGCGTGACGGCATAGAAACGTCACGCGGTTACCACCGCCCCAGTGGCCATGTAGTGCTCAAGGTCAACGAAAATATGCTCACCGAGTTATTCATGTCTGACGGAATCCTAGTCAGCACGATTCGTGGCATCGACAAAGAAAGACCAGTCGGCTTTCAACCAGTTGAATACGTGGAGTGCAAATTTCAAACACGAACCACGTTTTGTGCTGCGCAATGCGGAAATGTGGTCAGTGGCAATAATTATTGACAGAAACAAGGCTGGAAATCGAACGACCTAAAGGGTTGTTTCACATTTATATTAGGTTTTGAACTGAAATAGCCATCTTGAGGACCTTTTGGTGCTGTTCACGATCCTACCATTCGTAAGACCCAAGCCTCTAGTTTCCGAGCTACGCGCTCGGAAAATGGGGAAGGGCATATCGACGAGATTTTTTAAAAGTTACCTTGGCATTCATGACGTCGTAATAACGTCATTCAAATGCCACCATTACATAAGCTACGCGGCGATGAAGGCCAAGAAAAGCACAGTTGTCGAGGCGTTCACATCTGGTGTTCGTGAGCGGGTTTCCTGATATAACGGCCGTCAATTGGCTCTCAATCAATGTTGTGCAAGGGACCATGACGTAATCAAGCCATGACGCATTGAGGAGCATGTTTACTGAAGAGAGATTGTGCTGTCTAGAGCAGTCTTTCCCACTTAAAAAGAACATTAATTGTTATGAATGAGCTTATTTTATCGTATCTGATGTTTGTTTCCATATCCTTAGATTTGACACATTCCCTTTAAAGGGAATGTTCCACATGGCAGTATGAAGGCAAGCATCAGATACGATGAAGTAAGCTCACTTATAAGCTCAGTTGTTGGTCTGTTTGAATGCAACTGACTGCTTAAGACAACAAAATTTCGCTCGCAGTAAATGTGGCCTCAATACGTCATCATTTGATGGCGTAACGAACGTTTGACGATGTCAGAGTTGCTGCCAAACTGGACGCACGAAATTGCCAACGTAGTGGACAGGCTCACTCACCCACTCACTCACTCACTCACTCACTCACTCACTCACTCACTCACTCACTCACTCACTCACTCACTCACTCACTCACTCACTCACTCACTCACTCACTCACTCACTCACTCACTTACTCACCCACTCACTTTTGTCTCTTTCGCACTTTCATCCCTTGCTCTCTCACACTCACCTAGAGTTAAAAGTTGACAGCATACGGAGGCCAGTGAACCTTTAAAAGGGTGATTAGAAGGGACAGTATTCCACTACATGTTCAGCGCAGTGGTGGGGGTATGGGCCGTAACCATGCTGGCCCCAAGTGTCTCAGAGAGCCTGTAATAGTTCCGGGAGTGCGGCTGACCTCCGTTGGAAGGGGGAGAGCCAGCTTCTAAGAAGAGGCCGCTGTGGTCCTGTCTCTGCCAGCCCAGCTAGGGCGGCAGGCGGGAGTCGGCCGGTGAGGGTGTGGCAGCCGCCGCTGCCGGTCAGTGGTCGGGGAAGAGGCGGCCTCTCGGCGCCGTCATAGCCCGATACAGTGCGCTGTTTCGTGACTCCTTATCTGCAGGCCACTCAGATTATGTACCCAGGTGTGATTCAAGCTCGGGAAATTTGTGGACTTCCCGAGCCGAGCTACGATATCCACCATTGCTCGCTGCTGAGTGCTCAGTGCACGTTTGTTGAGGTTGATAACCACGAATTCGAAGGAAATCTGGTCGCCGAGGTTCCACACAGTGGTGATGTTTATTCCTGATAGCCCCTCGCTTGCCTGACGATTGTGATTTGCTCATGACCACACCTGCATGCCGTATTGTGGTTATGAGCCTGCGTCTGATCGCCGCCAGGCCGCCTGTAGCGAGTGCTGGTGGCTTACGACTTTCGTCCCCTGTCCGGTCCCACCGTCGTCTCTCCCCTGACCAGCACCCTCCGTCGGCAGAGAAGCACCCCGAGATCAAGACACTGTTTGGTCGCGATGAGACCATGCCGTTCAAGGTCACGGCCATGGTGGTCTTCCAGCTGGTCAGCATCTACCTGGTCAGCGGCCGGCCGTGGCTGCAGGTGACGCTGCTCGCCTACTGTCTGGGCGGCGTCATCAACCACTCGCTGATGCTGGGTGAGTGACGTCTGCGGCAGCCCGGACCCGCTGGCCGGCCGGGGACGCCGCCGCGAGCTCAGCGGGGGTGGCCGCACCCGGCCGACGACGGGGGCGCCAGCCGCCATTGCTGTCTGGCCTCAGCCCTGTCTGTTGGGCCGGCCGCGTGGGCCGATGTGTCCAGCCGTTCGACTCAGCATTGATCCAGTCTGATCGGTGTGTGTGCAGAACGAAGCCAGCTTTGCGGCACTGCGATGGTCTGTTTGGTGCCATGCCTTTGCGTGACCTTTCTGCCGATCGTAGTATGGATTATGTCGGTTTGGCGGAGGCTCAAGAATTGTCGGGTGGTATCTATTGACTATCGCCTTCTGTCGTCACTGGGCTTGTGGTTGGTGTGTCGCACCGGCACAAAGCACAAAGATAATTGGTACTAAATTGTGAACCGACGCGTCCTTCAGTCACTGTTTGAGCACACTCGCCAGAAGTCACTTGGTTTCACTGGCAAGCTCCGGTTCTAAACGACGCGTTTTCGTGACATTTAAAGCGGCGCCCCTTATTTCCGATTTGCGCCGCTTTGTGTGGTTACGAAGCTTCCTTCACGATCGCGTGGACTAATACGAAGCGCCGCTTCACTAGCCGAGGCGCGCTGTCTGTCACATGATGCTGCCTGGCGCCCCGCGCGACCCCTTTTCCCTCCCGGCCACGGACGTGGGTCTGAGGCCGGCGCGTGACGCCGGCCTGAGCCCGGCGCGTGACGTGGGCCTGAGCCCGGCGCGTGACGTCGGCCTGAGCCCGGCGCGTGACGTGGGCCGTGTTCGCTCGCCGGCAGCCATCCACGAGCTGGCGCACAACCTGGCCTTCGGCCACAGCCGGCCACTGGCCAACCGGCTGCTGGGCATCTTCGCCAACCTGCCCATCGGTATCCCGTTCTCCGTGGCCTTTAAGGCCTACCACCTGGAACACCATCGGGTAGGTGCTGTCGGATGACCTGAGCTAGTGACGTCTGTCGGCTGGGTGCCGGGAGCATGCGGGACGGAGTAGGGCGGCGTCCGCTCACTCTGGCGAAACTTGGTATTCTCCCTCCAACGCTGGATATAATGTTGGCACTACCCATGGCGTTGCCGTTGAAGTCAGTTATGTAATGAGAGCAAATATTTGATGAGGTTTCCAACAGGCCAAATGAACCGGAAGCGCTCGGCATCAGCCGTCTACGGGCTGTAACTTTTTCGTCTGCGGATTGTAAGCAAAAAGCTCACCACTTCCATATTGCTCGAGGCGGAAGGCTTGTTTATTCTGGCTGAATAAAAGGATGAAATTCTAGAACTGTGTTGGGTGTTACGTTTCGTAAGTTTTCTCGTTCGTTCAGGACGCTGTCTGATTGTCCTCTCACATAGCACGGGATAGGCGCGGCGGCATCGCTTCCCTTGTAGCACCGGGCATTCGCTGTGTGAGCTGGCCTCTGGCACCCATGCGGTTGTCACCGGGGAAGGTTCGTCTGATGGTGGCATCTGCTGCCGGCGACAGCAACAGTGCCTCCCGCTCCCCTTCCCCCTCACGGAGGCTGTCAGTTCCTACCTCCACGTCATATGTAGATCCCGTGTCAGGATGAGGCCGCCGTGTCGTGTGCGGAGGCCACTCGGCAGCGCAGGCGAGTCAAAGCGCCGACTAGTTATCGGACACAATACGGCATTGTGGAGGATGCTGTAAATGCAGGTGACAATATTTTAACTTTTGCGTAGTGTCTTATACGCCTTACAGTTGCCTGTTTAGCAAAGTGGGTCTTAAGCGGCTCCGGGCCCGGGCCTCGCTCTGAGATCCGATCCGCTCCGCTTCAGTACCAGGGCGACGAGAAGCTGGACACGGACCTGCCGACGGCGCTGGAGGCGCGGCTCTTCTGCACCACCTTCGGCAAGTTCGTCTGGGTGCTTCTGCAGCCGCTTTTCTACGCTCTGCGGCCCGTCATAACGTACCCGAAGCCTCCGACGCGACTAGAGCTGGCCAACTCGGCCATCCAGATCGGCTTCAACGTGGCCGTCGGCTACTGGCTGGGTGAGTGCGGAGGAGCCGGACGGGGGTCTGTCGGTGGACCTCGCGCCGCTCGAGCCAGAGCGGAGGGGCCGGACGGGGGTCTGTCGGTGGATCTCGCGCCGCTCGAACCAGAGCGGAAGAGCCGGACGGGAGGTCTGTCGGCGGACCCCGTGACGCTCGAGCCAGAGCGGAGGGGCCGGACGGGGGTCTGTCGGTGGACCCCGTGACACTCGAGCCAGAGGGGAGGAGCCGGACGGGGGTTTGTCGGCGGACCCCGTGACGCTCGAGCCAGAGGGGAGGAGCCGGACGGGGGTTTGTCGGCGGACCCCGTGACGCTCGAGCCAGAGGGAGGAGCCGGACGGGGGTCTGTCGGTGGACTTTGTGACTCTCGAGCCAGAGCGGAGGAGCCGGACAGGGGTTTTGTCGGTGGACCTCGTGACTCTCGAGCCAGAGGGGAGGAGCCGGACGGGGGTCTGTCGGTGGACCCCGCGCCGCTCGAGCCGAAGCGGAGGAGCCGGGCGGGGGGGGGGGGTCTGTCGGTGGACCCCGCACCGCTCGAGCCAGAGCGGAGGGGTCGGGCGGGGGTCTGTCGGCGGACCCCGTGACACTCGAGCCAGAGGGGAGGAGCCGGCCGGGGGTACCTGTCGGTGGACGGAGACGGAGCCGTGGGGCGAAGGCTCTTGCGTCTGTCGGTGCCATATGAGGCAAGCGTTTTTGAATGTTATTTCAGCGACAACAGGACAGTGGATTCTGACAACCTAGTCCTCCATTACCCGCTTATTCAAGCACACCGTCACAGATGATCTGGTGCCAGGTCCTGACAGCACTATTGGCTGGTTTAGCACGTGATGGCACGCCTCCAGCGGGCTCGGCGTGCGGGACGTCACTGGTGACCATCGCTTGCGACAGGTGCCAAGGCGCTCTTCTACATGCTGGGCGGCTCCCTGATGGCCATGGGCCTGCACCCGGTGGCCGGCCACTTCATCTCGGAGCACTACATGTTCCGCAAGGGCTACGAGACCTACTCCTACTATGGTCCCCTCAACGCCATCACATTCAACGTGGGCTTCCATAACGAGCACCATGACTTCCCGGCCGTGCCGGGGAGTCGCCTGCCTCAGGTGAGGCGGCTGCCACGGACAGCCGACTGCCTCAGGTGAGGCGGCTGCCACGGACAGCCGACCGCCTCAGGTGAGGCGGCTGCCACGGACAGCCGACCGCCTCAGATAAGGCGGCTGCCACGGACAGCCGACTGCTTCAGGTGAGGTGGCTGCCACGGACAGCCGACTGCCCCACGTGAGGCGGCTGCCACGGACAGCCCGACTGCCTCAGGTGAGGCGGCTGCCACGGACAGCCGACCGCCTCAGGTGAGGCGGCTGCCACGGACAGCCGACCGCCTCAGGTAAGGCGGCTACCGCTAACAGCCGACTGCGTCAGGTAAGGCGGCTACCGCTAACAGCCGACTGCGTCAAGTAAGGCGGCTACCGCTAACAGGCGACTGCGTCAAGTGAGGCGGCTGCCATAAACAGTCGCCCGCGTCAGGTGAACTGACTGTCCCGAGTCGTGCAGTCGCCCACCTCAGGCGAGAGGACAGCGCAATGTCGGGGAGCCGACGCCGGGGTGCGTGGACTGGTTCGTGTCGGGACTGGGCAGCCGATATCCGTGGGGCCGCGCCGCCGCATGACCGTCACTGTGCGCGGTCCAGTTCGTGTGCCCGTCTGGTCTGGGCTGCTCGAGCGACTGGCGCGCCCGCTACCACCTGTGCGCCTCTGCCACCAGGTGCGAAAGATGGCGCCCGAGTTCTACGACGACCTGCCGCAGCACGATTCGTGGACTCGCGTGCTCTACGACTTCATCACCGACCCAGAGATCGGGCCGTACGCCCGCATCAAGCGCAAACATCGCGCTCTCTAGTGGCGGCCGCCCGCTCCGGCGCGGGGTCCGCTCCGGCACGGCTTCCGCTGCGACTAGCTAGCCGGCTGCTTTGACGCCTTGCTGCCGTCCGCGCTTTCGACACTGCGGCAGCCCGGCTGCCGTCGCGTCTCAATGCTCTGGCCAAAGGCACTGCCTTGTGCGGCCGGCCGTGTGTCTCGCCTCAATTCCGGCCCTCGGTTGCCGTGGCGGGCAGCCGGCTGCGGTCCGGACGCGCGCCGACGCTCGAAGTCGCACCAGGTGGCGCCATCCGCTGCGCTGCGAGGGCGCGTCGCTGTAATTGCCGTGCGAGTGACCGATACTGGCTGAGCCTTCGCCGCTGCCCTCGTGTTGAGTCGCCGGCCCAGCGGCGGCTGCGTGTGCTGACTCCGGTGGCGTTTGCTCGATGTGGCCCGCACTGACCGCGCTGAGCACTCGCAGCAGACCGGCACCGCCGCTGCCAGATGACACTTCCAGTGACGGCTTGTGAGCAAGCAGGTTCGCTTATCGCCAGATACGTCGTTGGAGAAACGGGGCGAGACAATCATTCGCGCCGTGTATACATTATTGGGCGGAAGCCGTTTCGGTGAAGTGTGATTACAATGCGGGTTCGTCGATTACTTCCAAGCAGGAGCAATGACTTCCGAGACTCTAGTACACTTAACAGCTGAACTAGATCCACATTAATAGGTCGGGTGATGTTGTCGAAGACATTTTTTAGACGGATTGACAGGGCATATATCGCTTTATTCCGGACAGGGAGGCAAGCAGGATGTCCCAGATGTCTGTGTACGAAGATCTGCTTAACTGAAGTTGCATTGGGAAAAAGGTGATGAATCAATGCGCTTAAGCGGGTACAACTTATAACCTACATGCCTTGCTGGTATTTTCTGGTTTTCGATTTTGTCCACTTCAGCGATACCTTTGGCTGTTGGTTATGAAGCTGTGCTGCCTTCTGTGCCTGTCGAGGTGGTAAGTCTCACCAACGTCAGATCTGAACCTGTGAAGCTTTATGGAATCAGCGCAATACATGGCTATTTTTGGTCCACTTGGCGGTATGAATTGCGAGTCATGCGGGTGGCATGCTGTGTCTACTGGCCGGTGGCAGCAGGGACGGCCCGGGCGAGGGCGGCTATTCAACAGCGCGCCCGGTGCAAGAGGCGTTGTCTGGCAGCTACTGCTGTCCGGTCCAGAAATGACTCACGTTCATTGTCCAAAATCCAGTGACAGTACGAATATGAGGGTGCGGAGTGGTAGCTTCAAGCCATGTCTCGGAGTCACGTATATAAATGTAATGTCATTTGGCTATGGTACTGGGCTCAACACGACAAAACCGCGTGAGCTTGCGCCGTTGCTGGCCGATGGACGCTGGTGTAGCACGTTCGATGTACGATAGATGTTTGTTGCAAAAAGGGTGCACAGAAAACGCGATACGCTCCCGCCAGTATCCTGACTTCAATGGGAAATCACAATCGGACAAGGAGGTCAGCGCGCCGGACTCGATCGCGCAGGTCGTCTTTACGGGAGCGGGCCGCCGTGCTCCCAGCGCCCTGGAGGGGGGCAGGGAGCGTCTGCCCTGACACACGGGGCAGGCGAGCCGAGCCAGCCATGGGCCTGGAAGTGACGCCGTACTCCAGCGTCGGAAGGGGGCGGACGTCTGCCCTGCCCGGGGCAGGCGAGTCCGAGGCCACGACGGCCTGGCGTCCGCTGTGCTCCAGCGGCCCGGGAGGAGACGTCGCCCCGCCCGGTGTAGGTGAGCCGAGACTCGCCGGCCCGGCCGCCCCGATGCCTCACCAATGGCGCAGTCGCGGGTCGGAGCATACTGGAGCCAGGCCTCCAGATGTCCGCGGGCGGGCTCCAGCAGAGCCGTGTACACCGTCAGCTGCAACAGGGCGCGTTCCACCTCAGCACGCGTCACCGCGGCGGCGCCGGGCTCACCTGGCCAGCGTGCTGCTCTGACCGCGCCTACAAAACAGCCACAGAACACAATCATGGCATGGAGCCGAGAGACGCTTCGTTCAATGCGCCCTGACGCCTCGCCCCTCCGCCCCTCCGCCGCCATGCACCGGCGAAACGCACCCGATTTCTGACTGGCTTCGAGTGGAGCACATCGTACAGCCGGGCCGGGCTGAGCGCAGCCTGGCCGAGCCGGTCCATGCAGCGCACGCCCGGCCCACGCCGGTTGTCGAAGAACGGCGGCCGCTTCCAGTGGTCGTAGTTGGTCTGCAGCAGGTACCTGAGGGCGCGGCGCCGGTGTCGCGTCACCAGGAGCTGGGGGCCGACGGCTGGCCCCGTGCCGGACGTCACACCTGGTCACCACAGCGGAGCTGCACCGGACGCTGTACTCTGCATGCTTCACGAGCCCGCGCACGTTTCTCCCTCATATTGTCACGGATACGTTCCCGGCCGCATCATCCCTTGCGTCCGCGTTAATGCGAGAACATGTATCGACGACTGGCTCCCAATGACCGTGATCTCATGGACCTGGCGCGGACGAGATGGTCTGATCCCTATCTGATCTGATCTGGTGGTCTGGTCTGATGGTCTGGTCTGGTCTGATGGTCTGATCATCATCGAGATCGAGATCCCTTTTGCTTCAAATGTCACCGTCACTCTTTCGACAGAGATTGATGAATTATTGGAGTTTTCGGGCGCGTCGACTGCCGGGGTCGTTTGCGCCCGTCCCAGATTTTGTCGCATTTACAATAGTTTGAAAGTGCGTTTAGTTTACCTGCATTTTGCTTTATTTTAGAATTTTCCTTCATCTTGAAATTTTTTCTGATACAACATGCCTTCTAAATGACCGATTGGGCGGTGCTATATGGCAATGCACCTGGCGACTCGAGTAGGGGTATTCGATGAGTGGAGTAAGTACAAGCGACGGACTTACCTTCCGTCGAGCTAGATTCAAGAAAGAACAAGCTTACCACCGAGACTTCTGGGTGAGTGAAGCGATGCCCAGGGGCCATATGTCCGCCTTGTATTGGTCCCTGGTGATGACGCAGGCCTGAAAGGCGTTTGGTGTTTTGGGGAGTTCGATCTTGGATAACCGAGCTGCCATCAGTGCCGGCGACCACGACACACACACACACACACACACACACACACACACACACACACACACACACACACACACACACACACACACACACACACACACACACACACACACACACACACACACACACACACGCACACGCACACGCACACGCACACGCACACGCACAGACACAGACATAACGCGATACCTGTGTTGCCGATGGTGTAGTGGTTAACGCGTCTGCATTGGCCACTGCGCGTCTGGGAAACCAGAGGTACCGGGTTCGATTCCCCGCGGTGACCGCCCTTCTAACCAGGGTGAGAGGCAGACGACACCATAAAGCCTCCGCAGCTGAGTGCGTCGTAAAGCCCCAACGACACAAGCGCGATACCTGTCATACATTAAATAACGCGACGCAACATTACTGGTTTGGGCCAACACGACCGTGATCCCATGAATAAATCCATGATCGTGTAAACGCAAATGTTTCCAGTGCGAAAACACGCGACATGCTGGACGCTGCACAGTGTATCATCAACGAAATGGAATACCCAAAGCAGAAAACGTGCGTTATTGGCAACAATGTTCAAGATGTCTGCCTCTGAACAGAGAATACAGCTTCCTGGTATGACACCGTCTACCAGCTCTGGCGCATGCGTGCAAATTCCAGGGATTCGAGCCAAAGCCGTACCAAATGTAGAATTATTATCCCCTTCACCATGTTCCTGTGTCGGAGAGACTGTGGTACACGATAACCACTGGGGAACCTGTGGCATGTCATGACCACTGGGGAGCGTGCGGCCTGTAGCGTATGGTGTTTGCTGGGAAGCCTGTGTTCGTCCGAACAGTGTGCGGCCCCGTGAACAAGGAGTCTGTGATCCCGTGTTGGAGGAGCCCGCGACCTCACGGAGGATCCCGTCGTTGGACCGGCAAGAAGCTGGCGGTTCCGCGCTTGAGGTGCCCGGCAGGAGCCGCGCGGCCCGGCCCCACTCGTCCGCGGGGAGGCGGGCGGCCCGGTCCCACACACCCGCAGGGGGCCGCGCGGCCCGGCCCCACTCGTCCGCGGGGAGGCGGGCGGCCCGGTCCCACACACCCGCAAGGGGCTGCACGGCCCGGCCCAACACGCCCGCACTTCATCAGGCCCACCTCCCCGGACTTGTTGCCGGCCAGGATGAAGTAGACCGGAGCGATCAGCGCCGTCTTGGCCAGCTGCTTTTCCACAGAACCATAATCGGTGCCGTTCTCCAGGACCTGGGGAAACAAAGTAGAAGTGAGTGGGGTAAGTGATTTGCTGGACAGTCGCGTTTGCCACACTAACTTCACTACTGAATTGTTGATGAACTAATGACTAACTTACCAGAACGAGCACACGCACACCTGCATCGCAGTTCAACAGTTATGAAGGCCGAATGAGTGTCAAGCACGCTGCGCCATACAACGAGCTGAACACTATCTAGCCAGGCTCTCCGTGGGGTGTCCGTCAGTGGAGGTCAGAGGCCATAGCGGGTCAGGTCACGTTCAAACCTGTAGAAAGCCTTAAAATATCCGCCACCAATCGATTTTTTGGGCGGCATCTTACGGACAGCATCTCGCCGAAATGAGCACAGATCACGACCATGCCATTCACCAATCAGAGATCACGCCTGGCATGAACTGCAACGCATGCACCAGTGCTCATCACCGAGAACACAGCGCGCAAAGCCTGCATCTGTCCTGGACGGAAAACCACACCCGCGGCGACAGAATCTTGTGGCGGTAACCTAAGTTCTTCACATATGCCCTTTTTAATGCTGCTTTTATAAGGCAGTCTTAATTTGGTACCAAAGCTGAAATGCAAGAAACTTAGGACCGACCAAAACGAAACACACCAAGCGTTTCATCGTCAGGTATATTACAATTTCGGTTGAATTTTGCAACGGGGGCGTTTTCATGTCGTCATCATGTGCCTCTCTGTCATTTCGCGTTTACAAATTTGTTTCCCGGGACCAATTCACTGAGTACCGCGCTCGTTGAGAAGTGAAAACAGCTTCTCGGGTGATGTATCGGGCCATTTTAATAGACCTGGCAACATTCCATGGGCATGGATCCTACTATACGGTTTATCCTACTGTCCACGCATTTCACAATTTTGGCCGAAATTAGTTCCTTGTCTGAAAAAGCCAGCACGAAGACAGCTGCTGTGAGCCTGCTCACCTGTCTTGTGATGACGGTGTTCCACTGGACTTTGGCTCCAAACGCCCACTGCAGCATGTACCAAAGCCCCGGCTTCAGTGTGAACCTCTCGTCAATGGTCAGCGAGAAGAGGCCCTGCAACACGATGGTGAGACAACAGAGCTGTTAGCTGGGAACCTCTCGTTAATGGTCAGCGAGAAGAGGCCCTGCAACACGATGGTGAGACAACAGAGCTGTTAGCTGGGAACCTCTCGTCAATGGTCAGCGAGAAGAGGCCCTGCAACACGAATGGTGAGACAACAGAGCTGTTAGCTGGGAACCTCTCGTCAGTGGTCAGCGAGAAGAGGCCCTGCAACACGCATGGTGAGACAACAGAGCTGTTAGGTGGGAACCTCTCGTCAGTGATCAGCGAGAAGAGGCCCTGCAACACGAATGGTGAGAACTCCGAGCTCTCAATGACTCAGCGAGGTCCCACCGGCACCTCTGATCGGTCGCGTGCCAGACCCACGCGTCACCGCTCCGCTCACAGGGGCGGTACCAGATGCCGCGTCATTCCGAGATCACGTCATCCACTCGTCTGCTTGATGCCACATCTAACAGCGAGTTACTTTAAATAGAACAGGTCCTGCCAATAGTGATAAGCTTTCTGTCGACCCCGAACAATGACACTGTCATATTCCGATAAACCTAGCCGTAGCCTCGTTCCTCGCAGACGAGGAGACAACACCCAGTGACATCTGCCCACTCCAGGCTCTGCTGAACGTCGCCCGTTACAGACGTACTGGACGCACTTCAGTCATAAACCCAAATTACAGACGTACGGGCGTCATTCCAGGCAGTGTCCCGATATCAGGCGTACTGGCTTCACTGCAGTCAACACTCTCATTACAGGCGCGCCGGTCTAACTGCAGTCAACACTCTCATTACAGGCGCGCCGGTCTAACTGCAGTCAACACTCTCATTACAGGCGCGCTTGCTTCACTGCAGTCAACACTCTCATTACAGGCGCGCCGGTCTCACTGCAGTCAACGCTCTCATTACAGGCGCACCGATGTCACTGCAGTCAAGATTTTCATTGCCGGCGTACCGGCCTCACTGCAGTCAACATTCTCATTACAGGCGCGCTTGCCTCAGTGCAGTCAACACTCTCATTACAGGCGCGCCGGCCTCACTGCAGTCAAAGCTATCACTACAGGTATGTCAACCTCACTGCAGGCAACACTCTCATTACAGGCGCGCCGGCCTCACTGCAGTCAAAGCTATCACTACAGGTATGTCAACCTCACTGCAGGCAACACTCTCACTACGAGCGTACCGGCCTCACTGCAGTCAACACTTCCATTACAGGCGTGCCGGCCTCACTGCAGTCAACACTTCCATTACAGGCGTGCCGGCCTCACTGCAGTCAACGCCCTCATTACAGGCGCGTCAACCTTACTGCAGGCAACACTCCCATTACGAGCGTACCGGCCTCACCCCAGTGACAAGACACACAGCCACATTCCGTTACATACCGCCACGAAGCCCGCCGTACCCCATTTAATACCCCCGCCACAGACGTAGTGCTCGTACTTCGCTTTACCGCTGGGATTCCGTCCCAAATGTACGACAAGCGCGCGGAACATGATAAGCCGAGCATGTAAAACTGCGCACTCCGAGTCCCTGCAAAGACATTGCATTCTTTAGGTCGACATAGACCAGCTGGTCTACTAGTCCAGCACCCGTCTACTCAAATCAAATTCCACTAAATGCGACATGATGTTCCCGATCTTCCGGAACTCTCCCATTGGTTTGAAGCAAGATGGGGTTATTAAGAAACGTTGAGCGGATTCGCGTGACTTGCATCATTTTGAGCTTCACATATGCATGTTTGTTAGGCCTTTTATCCACAGCACTGGGGCTGCCCTGATGTCCGATCTCCACGACAAATAATCGGAAAAGGCATAACGGTTCGCCTGCGCCTTACTAGCTACAGCTGACACTTGAACATTGTCAGAAATTTTCGGATAACACTTTCCATCGCGTTCTGGCACATTGCATTGCTTTAATTAAATCAGGTTTCACGACTTAATTTGTTTCTGCCCTTTGTCATCAGCCCAGTGGCGGGCCTAGGGTTCCGTCAAAGAGGGGGGGGGGGGGGTCACGCAACATTGTGGACCCCTCCAAAAAGAAGAGATTCTCGCATCCGGTAATCAAATCTAGATATTACGCACGCTCATTATGCATTACGTATGTTAGCTGTTCCATGAGCGCCCATCTTCCCGTGCACAACCATAAGAAACTAGACGTGGCACGTATGACCATGCATGGGGCGCGTGCATTTTCTCCGAATCTTGGTGGAGCCTGTCATTTTGAGGCTAAGTAGGTCGTAGAAGATGCGACAAAATGGACTTCGTGAGCTGTTAAATACCACCAAAATAAAGCACGGCATTTGATTTCCGGGTTATCTACGGCTAGCCGGCTTCCGACAACGACCCGCCTGGTCAATGTGATTAGCTGATGACTGGCGACTAGCTTAGGGTTTTTGCTTTGACTGTAGCTAAGGAGAATATAATATCCTACCATTCAAAATGCATTAAGGACATGATACACAAGTAAAAAAAGTGTCACAATTGTTTAATAGCCAACGGAACTGCAGCTTTCGGCAGAGCGTAAGATGATGTTCGGCAATTGCGCGTCAAAATTCATCGCCGCATATCCGACCGCTGCTCGAAGGCTGGGGCATCAAGGGAGACCGTTATCGTGTAGATCCCTAACTTGTGTACATGTATATGATGTGCATGTGTATGACACACGGTATGATTAACGCGTGTATGTGTACATTAAGTAATTTAACAGGCCGGTACACAAGAGCAGGCGAAACGCCCTGGCACTCGCGAGCACATGTGGGGGTTTCGGCAACAGAGTGTGGCCCGTCTGACTTCATGGGAAAAGCCCACGAGCAAGGTGGAGCGCCCCGCAGAGGTCGAGAGTGCCCCGGCTGATTAACATTCGGGCCACATCGGCACCATACCACCCCGATGAAATGGAAAACCCAACACAAACAGATACGGTACCTGAACGATCGAGATTGCCGCGACAGGCCAACAAAGTAGCTCCCGTCATCAGTGTAAGGTCTTCACAGCAAGCGAGAAGGGCGCCAAGGTCAATGTGGTGGGCCCCTGAACGACTGGGGGTGCCCCTACAGGTTAACACAGAGGGCCACGGCCAGGGCGCAGAGCTCTCCGGGCAAAGAGTGTCGTGATCGAAAAGGTGCCTTATGTCTTGTGTGTGTCTTGATCCTGATCTGATCAAGAGTACCCGGGCAGGTAAAAATAAGGGACCCAGACAAGAGTGGCAAGTCCTTCGCAAATGAGATGAAAAGGAAAGAGCCCCAGATCAATGTGGAGGATTGCTGAGCATCAAGTACCTCGGTGCGTTAACTTATATGGGCCCCAGCAACAGCGCAAGGTCCTCCGGGCAAGTGGAAAGAACGCAAGACGAATGTGAAGGGCCTTAAGCAACGGAGAGTACCCCGGAGGTTAGCATATGGGGTCCCCTGCTATAGTATATAGACATATAGAGCCTTTCGTGCGAATGGGAAGAATCTGTAGAGAGCCCGTGATTGCCAAGAGTGCCTCGGCATACTAGCAGATAGTGACAACAACGTGGGGCCCGGCAACAACGTAGGACACTCCGAGCAAATGCAAAAATTGAGGGGAGCATGAAAGGCTCTCAAGAGTTTGAACTGAACCTGAAACTGATCATATAGGGCCCCCGGCAACAGCGCAGGGCCTCTGGACAACATAACGAGCCTTAAAATTCCCCAGTTCCGACCCTCTCAATCATCGAAGAATTATTTTTGTCTGCCCTTGGGCCCTCTAATATCGCTTGTTCTTTGACGCCCGAGGGCCCAAAGACGCCCATTTTTACGCATTTTGTGCTTAAAAAAACTGCGTCCGTTCGGCCCGCTATGGGTCTCTTCGGAGCGGAGGAGCACCTTGGGGCCCCAGGGAGGGAAGGCCATGGCCCCGGGGTCCCTGTCTGTTTCCACCACTGCGTCAGCCTGCGAGCATTCTGCACCCGTCTTTCCCCTTTCTCACTGGAACCTTCGGAGACCCCTGAGCTTCGACGTGTTTCAGGTGGGTGACTGACGTGGGGATCTGTGTTGGCGATGCTGATGGACTGCTATTAAAGTGGGGTTACCGCTCCTGCATGCCATGACTCTTCTACCAATCCGACTTAATTGAAACGGAATACTGTACCTATTGGCAATCTTTCAGAATCGTGTGTTGTCGTTGTCGTTGTTTTTTGCTTTCTTTTTGTTCAGAGATTCATCCCGACAATTTTTGTTACAAGAATTTCTTGGGATCAGCACCCACGCTAGCAGTGCATATTCCGTGAGCTCAGGCCCCACTATCCGATCGTGAAATTCTAGGTCTACAGCACGTCATTGCGGCGAAAACTGACGTGCCGCATCGCTCGGTGCGGTCCGTAGTCCCCTCTGACCCCAGCTGCACGTGCGGCCGCTGTCACCGGTCACAGACCAGTCTAGCCAGGGACAAATGGCACGCGCCTAAAGCGACTCAAACCCACCCCTTCACTGGCGGGCAAATTCGAAGGCGGCCACCCAAACCCACTAAGCTGCCGGGAAGGGAGCAGTAGCGACGTATATGAACAACATAAAAGTACAAAACATCAATTAAGTACCCCTGACACGGACGTGCTAAACACATTTGGTCAACACCCCAGTCACAGACGTGCCGGCCGCACCCCCAATCGACACCCCAGTCACAGACGCGCCAGCCACCCCCGGCCAACACCCCGTCACAGACGGTCGGCCGCACCCGGTCCAACACCCCGTCACAGACGTGCCTGCCCGCACCCCGGCCAACACCCCGTCACAGGACGTGCCTGCCGCACCCCGGCCAACACAGGACGTGCCGGCTGCACCCCAGCCAACAACCCAGTCACGGACGTACCGGGCCGCACCGCAAGCCAACACCCCGTCACAGACGTGCCGGCCGCACCCCGGTCCCGTGGTACAGATGTGTCCAATCGTGTTCCAGTTTATACCACTTTAACGGGCGGTGTTGGCGTAGCCCAGTCAAATACCGCCACTTGTGGGAGCACCACCGCACTTAAGTTAACACCTCTAGCGCGCACGTACCGGTCGTACTCCAGTGAGCACGCCCACCATGCCTGCGAAGCCGGCCGTGCGGAAGAGGGTGCGGTTGTTCCTGGTGTACTCGAGCGTCACGGTCATCGGCCGCAGGGCCTCGGCCACCACCCAGGTGTGATTGGTGCGGTCCCAGCTGCGCACCAAACGGGAGAGGGGCAGGTCAACACACGGACGCTCGGCTCACGGCATCGCTCTGCGGAGAACGAAACCAAGGCGTGTGACAAAACTCAGCCAGACTTAGCAGCTACCTATTCTTTCATTCGAACAAAATGTGTCTAGGCCCACAGATCGTTTTGACGGCAATAATTTAAAAACAGCGACGTGCACCAAAGATGATTCGTTGCCTTCTAGAATGAATCTGAACACGCACGGAGGCAGACAATCAGCCTGATGTGGCGCAACAGAGATGAAAAAGCTTCTGATTTACTCGGATATGATGGGTGAGAAAAATTAACACTTTTGCGAACCAATTGGGGCAATATTGCGAAACTGCAAACAAATTTCAACCGACCAGACCGCATTAAAACTGGCTATCCCAGCTAGACGAAACTCAAGGCTAAGTATTGGTCGGTACTCGTGAACTTATGCAGCGTGAACATATGTAGAACACACGTTGAAACGTTGGCGTTTTGCTGCATCAGCAAGTTAAGCAATAAGATGCTGCCAAACATAACACCTTAAATCAGAATGATGTTTAGCAGGTAATAGAAATTTACGTCAAACTCTCCTTTATCGGTGCTGACGTCACAGATCAGTAGTGACACAGTGTTTTTTCAATGCTCCTCAGATCAATACTCTTCACAGATTGTTCAGCCAACATTTACTTCGCATGCTTAGCAGTGTAAAATACCAAACAACAGCATATTACTAGTCAGAATTGTGGGCGGCCATAGCATCTTGCGACAAATGTGATCAGTTTGCTACGCAACGTTTTTAAAGCGTCGCTGCCATTTGAGACAGACGCGCTCGAGCACTCGCCACGAATGGGACGCTCGCAATCGAGCGAAATAACTGGACACCAGAATGGCCAATTTCATCGTTAATAATACACACCTGGTCACTAACTGAAGTAGTAACAGGCCAATCCGCCAGTTTTATCGCCAGAAGGCTGAGTCATCACCATTGGTGCCGGTTCCAAATCTGGTATAGTAAACCGACCAGACTACTCGGGACCTAAAGCCTTCGGTCACGGGGTGGAACGACATGAATAACCACCAAACAGGAATTAGATTCAGGGGCCCTGAAGATCCCATGTTTGTCCTGGAGTTCGTAACTGGCCAGGCCCTTCTGTTGCCAGTCGCCATGTCCAGCTGGGACCCATGTGGGTTCAATATGGGCAGTCATATGGGGTCCATCAGGGCTGTCTGATTGTGGTCCCATGTGGGCATGTCATGGGAAACCACCCGGGGCCCATATGGGCAGCCCACCTGGGGCCCATATGGGGCCAGACTTGGAATCCACATGGGGCTCATCTGGGCTGCCGAGTTAAGGCCAATTTCGCGTCCCATGTAGGCATGTCATGAGCAACCAACGGGTCCCACATGGGCCGCCCACTGGGCCCACATGGAGCCAAACTGGAACCCACATGAGACCCAACGGGGCTACCCAGCTGAGACCCATGAATGCATGGTTCGAGCTGATGCCTCTGGGAGCACCCACAGTAACACGCAGGCGAACATTTCCTGGCGGGCGTCAAGCAATATGGGGGTCGCGAGGAGGACAGTGCCTGTCCGGTACATTCGGGGGTAAAATAGCGACAGCGCTCGATAACACAGAGGAGGAGGGCCTACGTAGAAAGTACTGGCATGAGACCACGGATCATGCTGAGCTGATAGCTTCCCCGATGGATTGAAACTCGTGTTTTGCCGCGTGCACTGTCTTTGCTTTCATTATCTGTTGAGAGATTCATCAATCTGTTAGTTGTTGATCAACTGTGCATGGCGGGAATGCTTACGCTCTTTTGCGTTACAATAGGGTTGCAACTTGTGATGGTTATTTGCTTCAAAGGGGATGTTTCACATTGGAAAATATTGAAGCAAACATCAGATATGAAAATAAGCTCACGTATAGCTAAAGTATACTTTTAAGTGGAAAAACTGATCGACCCAACATCATTCATCCATTTAGTAAATATACTCCTCAATACGTTATTGTTTGATTGTGTCATCGTACCCTGCACGATACTGGCTGAGAGCACATTGACGGCCTTTATATTTGGGAGTTGTACTCACGAACGCCAGGTATGAAGAAAGCGACAATTGTATGTTTTTGACCTTGATCACCGCATGGCCAATAAAATGGCAGGATTTCAATGCCGTTATTTTGACATGATGATGCTTAGGTGCCTTCGAGTAGCCTGCACGAATAGCCTGTACATCTTCATGGGCGATTGGCTCGAACACTAGAGGGGTTTAGTTCTTAAGAAGAGCAGGACTGTGAACTGCACCGGATGATCTCCAAGATGATTGTTTCAGAACCCGATACCAAAGTGGAACACCCCATAGTATAACTCCATGGATAAAACATAACCAAAAATTGAGTATGCACTCCTCGCTTGTTGAAGGTTTTGGGAGCGACGGCATAACAAAATGGCGTCCGTACAATCGTTTTCAAAATTAACAAACGGACGCTAGCGGCCTAAAGTGCAACGGAGGTGGGGATCCGTGCACAAGCCGCGGGCTACAACGGAGGCGAGCATCTGTGCACAAGCCGCGGGCTACAACGGAGGCGGGGATCTGTGCACAAGCCGCGGGCTACAACGGAGGCGGGGATCTGTGCACAAGCCCGGGCTACAACGGAGGCGGATCTGTGCACAAGCCGCGGGCTACAACGGAGGCGGAGATCTGTGCATAAGCCGCGGGCTACAACGGAGGCGGGGATCTGTGCACAAGCCGCGGGCTACAACGGAGGCGGGGATCTGTGCACAAGCCGCGGGCTACAACGGAGGCGGGATCTATGCACAAGCCGCGGGCTACAACGGAAGCAAGGATCTGTGGACAAGCCGCGGGCTACAACGGAAGCAAGGATCTGTGGACAAGCCGCGGGCTACAACGGAGGCGGGGATCTGTGCACAAGCCGCGGGCTACAACGGAAGCAAGGATCTGTGCACAAGCCGCGGGCTACAACGGAGGCGGGGATCTGTGCACAAGCCCGCGGGCTACAACGGAGCGGGATCTGTGCACAAGCCGCGGGCAAACGGAAGCAAAGATCTGTGGACAAGCCGCGGGCTACAACGGAGCAGGATCTGTGGACAAGCCGCGGCTACAACGGAAGCAAGGATCTGTGGACAAGCCGCGGGCTACAACGGAGGCGGGATATGCACAAGCCGGGCTACAACGGAGGCAAGGATCTTGGACAAGCCGCGGGCTACAACGGAAGCAAGATCCATGCACAAGCCGCGGGCTACAACGGAGGCAAGGATCTGTGGACAAGCCGCGGGCTACAACGGACAAGC
>NW_023596136.1:7340573-7450646 GCF_011947565.3 Pollicipes pollicipes | reverse complement strand
GTCTGGTTCTAGGCAGTCCCTGCCTGTGTCGGCCCTGTCTGGTTCTAGGCAGTCCCTGCCTGTGTCGGCCCTGTCTGGTTCTTGGCAGTCCCTGCCTGTGTCGGCCCTGTCTGGTTCTAGGCAGTCCCTGCCTGTGTCGGCCCTGTCTGGTTCTAGGCAGTCCCTGCCTGTGTCGGCCCTGTCTGGTTCTAGGCAGTCCCTGCCTGTGTCGGCCCTGTCTGGTTCTAGGCAGTCCCTGCCTGTGTCGGCCCTGTCTGGTTGTAGGCAGTCCCTGCCTCTGTCGGTGTCGTCTGTGACGTCCTCACTGGCGCCCCCGACGTCGGCCCGGTGTATGCCCGACTGTGTGGTTCGTCGGTGTAAAGTGACCGTCTCCATCGACGGCCCGCTGGGTCCAACTAGCCTAACCTAACCTGCACCTGTCTGTTTCGTTCCCGCGTGTTTCGCTCCGTGCCTTCCGCGTCGGTCCACGCCGGGTTAGCTGTGCCGGTCCTGCCCGTCTGACCGGCGGGCGTGTGTGACGTGCGCCTTCTGCCCGGCAGGACGTGGTGGCTGGCCTGCTGTTCGGCGTGCTCATCCTTTGCGGTCTCATCTTGCCTTACATCGACGCCGTCGACGAGTATCTGGTGACCAACTCGTACTCGCCCATCACGCTCAGCGTGTTCATCGCGCTGTCCGTGCTCCTGTACCCGGCCGGCAACACGTGGACTCCTGCCAGGTAAGAGTGCGCGCGCCACGTCCACGTCGCTACGTGCGTCACGTGTGCCAGCTGCTGGGCACGCTAGTATAGCTCACGGCACTTCATGTAAAATGAGACCTCGCGGCGATTCGCATCGCAATGCCTTTTTGCAGTAGAAGGTTTGCCTTCATTCCTTAGAAACTAAGGCTATGGGAATTTTCATGAGATAAAGGATTCCGAGACCCCGGAAATCCTGAAGACGTTGCATGATCGCGGCCGGTTTTGGACACCTCCCGCCTACTGTTCCGTGCGGTCCCTGTTGTCTGCACTCCCCTTGTGGCCCGTCCGCGATGCCGCCGGACCGTGACGCCACGCCGCCTGGCAGAGGCGACACGGTCATCATCTGCGCCGTCGTACTGGGGATCTACAGCGGCGCCTGGATGAACTACAGCAAGAACCTGATCAGCGCGGCCACCTCGTCGCCGCCCTACGAGATCATTTGGCCGACGTACGAGATGTGGGGCGAGGTGCTGGCGCGCAGCTCGATCGGGCTCAGCTCGGTGCTGGCCACGCGCGCCATCTTCAAGAGCCTGTCGTACGCCACGGTGTGCGCCTTGCTGCGGCTCAACCAGCAGGACGTGACGCTGCGCCGCGCCAACGTCAGCCAGCGCCAGTTCGTCATCGTCGAGCTGAGCTACAAGTTCATGACGTACGCGGCGGTCGGGTTCGACATCATCTACACGGCGCCTCTGGTGTTCCGCCTGATCGGCATCGAGCGGCCCGAGTTCTACACCGAGGTGTAGAGCCGGCGGCGGCAGCTGCGGGAGCGCCTCCCGCCCCCGCCCCGCTCGGCCCGACCCGGCCCGACCTGGCTGGACGGCCGCGCACTCCACAGCAGCGGCCGCTGTCCTCACCGATGGGCGGGCGGTTTCGAGCGAGCTCTGCCAGCGGGCGCCCGCCACGTCCTCACGCGGTCATGGCAGTGATTTGGTGACGGTGGCGTTCTTTTCAAGTGCATTCTTTGGCCTGGGATGGTGCCTTATGTTTGGAATGGTGAAGGCCTGTGACTTGCTGCTGGATAATGAAGTGAGGTCTCTCCCGGCGTGGAGGAGCTGAGGTCAACAGCGAATGTGAGTGTGAGGTTCGCACACATTCTGAGGTGATTTTCAGGTCTACAGCTAACTTCTGGTTACAAGACGGGTGTGCGTGTTGGTATGCGTGTAGGTGTGGCTGCCCTCGACCATGAGTGTCGTGGCGATGACTAGACTAAAGCGGCGTGTTGCGTCGTCCAGATGTTCGATAGCTGTCCAGGTGCTCTGGCGCGATTTGCGGCGGAAGAATGGGCGGTACAGCGAGCCTTGTAACACGAAGGCGAGATGTTCCTCTTGAGAGCTTGATCGTTCATTGGAGCAAATCTCAGGAACTACCAGGAATTCGGGACGCAGTGATTAGAAACGGGACTTGCAATGCGCCGCACCCGGATTAGCAAGTCTTCTGCTTCTGTGCGGTGTTCTGAGGTGGCACCCGCAAACGTTCTGGACTGAGCAGAACCAAATCATTCAGCGTGTGTCGGCAGCGAGGACTGGTGCGCCGGGGTGCGCGGCGGCCCTGGGACTGGAGAGCGGTGCCGGGACTCGCTCCAGCAGCGGTCACCCCGGCCCTGGTCTGGAGATCTCGCCGCCGGGCAGCTCGCTGCGCCGGCGTCGACGGCTCGTCGCCAGACCTTCGTGCGTGCTGCACCCGTGGTCGGCCGCGCCGCGTTGCTGGGGTCGTATCGTATGTAACATTCCCTGCCGTGATGCTTCAGCCACGACTGACAAGCAGCTCAGGACTGAAGTAACGCGAAGGATTCGTCAGTGGCATGACTGGTGGGTTGTGGTCTGTCCCTGCAGTGCGGAGGTAGCGATGGCGTAGCCCGCATCCAGATCCATCTGGGGTATTTATTTTGCACGCGTAGAGGCGTCATATTCACAACTGCTATTCTGTCCTGGACACGGCGTGTGCGTGAGGAGGCCGTCAGTGTGACTCCGACCTCGACCGTTGTGTTGTTGGCCTCGTCTGTGGCTCGGCGCTGTGAAATGCGTGTGTGCTGCTGACCAGTGTCGGTGGAGTGGTTGACGGCCGGTCTGGACATCCGCTGCTCGGGAACGCATGATATTACGTTACCTCAGACGCAGCCTGTGGCGGCTCGCCTCCGATCGGCAGACTGAACAGGCTGAGGATGTTGCGGGCGGGGCGGCTGGTCGCCCCCGGAGGTGAGCTCGAGGACGGAGTGTATTACGGCGCGGCACGACCTGCCGCCATAACCATAGGTGTCTGTGTGTGCCTTCACCACGTTTACAGTCGACTGCTGAAGAGATGCGAATACACCAACTACCAGCGCATCAGATCCTCTCGGGCCCGCACCTTCGGGCTCGTGTGCTGTGGCCGTCGATACTGAAATGTTGGCGTCGCGCCTGACAACGTGAAATACCTGCGCATATGACTACCAACACTGTTGAAAACGCCAGTTTGTAGGATAAACAACACAGGGCGGCTTATTCGATCCAGTCCACCAGATTCGATGTGGGCCGCATGAGAAAGTTTGGTGAGAATTGGAAGGTACAGACTTGAACCCGTGAATTTTGATTGGTTAAGACATTGCATTGCTGTTGATCCAAAAAAAACAATTAACCCGCCAGTATTTTATCTTTGAGTGGGAGATTTCCACCCTCTTAAAGCTCTTCATGAACAGAATGTAATTATTTTGTTCATGAGCCTAGTTTTCACTTATATACTTCGCTCAAACGCATTTAAAAAATGCAAGCTGCGCACGAGCTCAAACGACGTAAATCGCGGCCATTTCAAGGGACAAGATAAAGTGACGGAAACTTAAAAAACGGGCACGTTTACCACAAAGTATCATCCCCACCACAAAGCATCATTTCCACCACCAATATTTGGGCGCCTTGTGCATTTGTGACATTTCAAACCCATGCAATGTGTAAGGGACTTCCTGAGACCATACAGGGTGTGTATGCCCCTTGTTTTTGTTTTCGTGTGAATCGCATGCTTTTGACGCCTTGCGAACTTTAGATAGGTCGTAGAGATCGAAAAGTGGAGGCAAGCGATCAACTAGACAAGGTAACGAGGACCAGTATTGATATCCATGCCAATGGGCAAGAGCTACTTAGGCAATGCTAGTATAGATTTCTAAACCAGTACAAATGAGCATAAGATGCGGCCCTCGTAAGAACAGCAATGTGGGCCGCTTAGACGTTTCAATATATTTCCTTTAAACTAATGAAAATGTATTGTAGAATGGAATCAAATTTATAGCCAACGAAAACACATGGTCCAAACGAAAAAGGGAAAAACATGTGTATGCATATCTCATCTAATCCCAGGGTGTCTTGTATGCAATACCAAGGTCTAGATGCTGTAAATGTGCAATTGAAGGAGGGATCGAAATGCTCAGAGATCCGGCCAACGTACATCGTGGCTGCGGCTTGCGGTATCATTTGACTGGGACCGCAGAGGGAAGGCATCAGTGCATGTAGTCGCATCCGTCACATGACTGAAGTCGCCCTTCTATACGTGTGTGAGCTGACTGAGAAGTGTCTCTACCTTTCAGTATTTAAATCATATTTCTGGCACTCTTCGTTTATAAATTATGGGACAGGGCCGTGCGACCACCTCGTCTCGTGCACGTTCTCCATGTCGTGTTTCAAAGTTGACGCATGCCCTACGTCATATCAGCTTGTATGACCCGATATCACATCAGCTCATCACTATTGAAGCTGACCTTTCACCCGCACGGGGACGGGAGCTCAGCGACTATCAATAAGGGCCCGAAATGTCCTGTCTGAAAGACATCACGGGCCGGCGTACGGAGAGGTCACCCACAATGGAACGGGAACCCAGGGACTATCAATGAAGGCCCGAAATGTCCTGTCTGAAAGACATGCACGGAGAGGGGCTCCAAACAGGAGCGCGTGCGCTAAGACACACCCAAACATGCTTAATTTTAGTTAAGTGAGATCTATTCCGGATCCGAATCAAAGCGGAACGACTCTAGTCCGATCAGCGGCTATCGAAAATTGGGAGTGAATCTGAACCGTTAGGATTGCCGAACCTTACCCTTATTTACAGCTACTCCACGCATTTACGCAGGATGCCAACGGCACGGCGTGATCTTCGTCCGGTCCTCGAACGTGTTCCCAATAGTGAAGGCGCCTGGATCTTAACATACCGAGGAGATTTCGTGGCGTGTAAAACGCAAGTTTGTTACGAAGCTATCATGTTTGGTGTGATGCAGCATTGTACGAGCGCTTGGTGTCATGGCTGTCATTTTGTTGACTTGAGGGGCCCCCGCCACCCCCCCTCGCCCCCCAACTATTCTAAAGATTTAGGTTACAGCTTTGGTGACGCATGGAAGAAGCGACTTAGAGATCCTCTAAGTTCCCAATCATGTAAAATGGACACCATTGCGTACTGTTTTTGGTTGTCATCTTCTATCAACGCAATGCACCATTGAACGAAATAAGCAAGATATTTATAGATTATGCTTGCGGATTTCATCTTGCAGCATAGCGCAATGCGCGAAAATTACCGTTATCACAGCTTTCAGGTAGATTTCCTTCTTGTTGCACGGTGGCAGCACCATCGCTGGTGTGTAAGGAATAGTAAAATATTAATCATCTAGCGGAGGCTGAACTGTTCATTTATTTGCGAGAAAAGACTACTTTACTGTCTCATCGTTTTCGTCATTGCGCACTTAGTAATCACCGGCTCCCCGTATTCTAAAAAATTGTACCATGACACCTTAGAGTACAGCCTGCAGATGTTGCCGGTGAAAACGTCATCACGCATAATTCCGTCACTTATGCATCGAATCCAAATTCAGAAAGAGCACGTGCTCAAATCACCTCAGGCAAGCGCATCACCGGCAATATCGCCTTTAAAAGTCACGGTGAAACCTCCGGGACATTGGCGGTCAGCTAGCTTGCGGAGTAATGCCTTTGTGCCCCCCGATTGCCGGGGGCCGAGCGGTGACCTTTAGAGGTCATGCTGTAACAGTAAGCATTATAAGCGATTTCAAGCAGGTGAGTACGTTTAATGTCGATTGCCTGCCTTATTGACGGAGTAATGCGTGACCGCGCTCTCCCTTTAAGTACGTGGAAAATAAACGATGACCTCTAGAATTAGGTGTCTAAAGTGCAATTAACTGAGGCTGTGGCAAGCACGCGATGGAATCCAATTTTGCATCCCATACATTACTTTCCGCGCGGTGTGTGGCCGCGTTTTGACCCCTAACTGCCTGGAGGCTGTATGGTAACCTTTAAATGCCCGATTGCAAATAGCGCAATAAAAAAAGCCTCACGTCATGACGAACGCATGCAAGTCTTAAGATTTACATTTAGTGCATTATAAATGGAGTAACGCCTGACAACATGTTAGTCCCTAATTTCCTCGATGTTATACGAGGACCTTTAGAGCCTAGAGGTCCAGTTGCCAAATCTTGCCAAATCTACAGCTGAGGTCATGGCGACTGTCGTCGCTTGTCGAGATTGGATGCGTTATTAACGGAGTTTCGCGATACTGCTAATTTCGGCCCGTTTGCTGGAGGCTATCCGGTGACGTTTAGATGACGAGTGGCCAAAAGTGCATGCGTCTGATGTCATTGCAAGGGCGTTGTTGTTTTCGCAGTTCTGTCCGATGTTATACTGACGGAGTAGAGTACATCCGCGATTTTTACGTCGGATTGCCTTCAGTAGATAGATGACGTTAAGTCCTAATGGCAGTGACCTATCTGCTGTTCAACGTTTGTATGCTGGCAGGTGAGCGAAGAACAGAAGAGTTCTTGGGGACAAGAACCTTCGACGACTCAGAGTCCCGCGCCGGCAGTGACTGGGCTTGGAAACATGTGTTATCTCCTTTTCCCGTTTTTTTAAATTTTTTTCCCCGCTCTACCCACCCGATGATGGCGAACGCCGAAAATCTGTGCCTTAACTATTCTTCTTCTGATCTTTGCTCATTTACTAACTTACAACGCTTCAACGACAAATAGTTAAGTACATTAGAGGTTGAGATCATCTGTCTACTCTCAAGTACAGTGCCGTACATCCATGTGGTGATCCGAGAACTTCGTAAATGTCTGGAGGCTATGCCACGACATTTTTACAACATGTAGCTAAAGATACATGTACCTGATGTAACGACGAACACGTTGCCATTTAAGTATTTAGATTCGATCCATTACTGAGGAGCTCCCCCGTTTTCAAGGCATCCATGTATGAATGCGAATGCGAACAGGTTGCAAATTGTATAAACATGTTTAATTTACTGGTTTTCGAGCGCAGACCTATCGCTGAACGTGTCTAGCAAGACGCACAGCTCAGTCTGCAAAACAGATTCTCGGGAATTTACACATCCGACTGGTTCGGCCGCTGTAATGATCCACAACATGCATTCACGCCCGTCCACTAACGGTATCGGCCACAGCACGTGCTAGAAGGGGAACGTTACGATTTTAAGTAGGGTGATGCTTTCGCATTTGTGGGGGAGAGAAGCGCGAATGCTAATCTTTTGAAAGCATTCCGCAAAGCTGGAGCAGCGATGAATGTAACACGCAGGGGATCGGCAATCAACACATGTAATGCAAGCGTAGAAAAGTCATGAAGACACACTGTACATCTGTGCGGCAAACCAGTCTTATTTGGTTGGAGGCGGTGCTTTGCGGACCACAAAGCTCTAACGATCTTATTGTCCTGAGCTCTTCCTATTGTGACCAGCGTTCGACCAAACCCACGCAAGGTTCGACGCTGTGTTTGACAAGCCGCTGCCGTTGCACAGCTCCCACTTGTTCGCTTTCTATTGTGTTCTCGATGTCAGCAGTTCACGGTGGCGACCTCACCGGCGTTCTCGCGCAAGACTGTGCTGGCACGCTAGGGCTTTCCAATGGTGTATTTCTATCGCAACCTCCCTTCGGTGTGCACAGATAACGAACGAAGTGGCTACACATGGGCATGACCTATGGCTATGGTATATACTGATGACTACATCCGGTTATGGTATACACATGTTGGCTTTGACCTCAGCCCAGCGGTACCGCGCCACAACAGACGGCAGTAATCGCACTGCAAGCCCGGTGATTAAGGTCAAGCCTGATTTGTGCGGTTTTAAGACACCTCTTTGCTTCTAAGTTTCACTCATATCAAACACAAGCCCGGTCGCGACAGGATGAAAACGTTCTTGTGAACACGACAAGCACAAGCGTCAAACAAGTAAGCCCGCTTCAGCCCGTTGCCAGCTGAGGTTGCAACATGCTCTCCCCTGGCACCAACGGTCGGGTTAGCCGCTGACGGGGATGTCAAGCTTCGCTGTCCCGTTTAACCCGTTACATTTGTGAGGAGGATGAATACTCGACAGCACAGCGCCGCATCATGTGGACCATCCCAAGCGTCTGCATCATGGTAGTGCACTGGACGAGGTAAAACCACAGCACTCAAAGACTCACGGTGCCGTGCTGGGCGCGGCGCCGACGGCCCCGGGGCCTGCTCGTGAGTCAGCTCTTTAGACTGGCGCCGTCCAACGTCCGCTCTGAGCGCCCGTCGTCAGGGCCCAGCAGCCGCAGCCACAGCGCCGGGGGCTCGCTGGCTGAGCACTGGCCCAGCATAGCGGGCCGGTGCGCTGTCGGAGATACCGCCACGCCTCAGAGACAACTCCGAGACATGCCATCAGCGATCACGCGCAATATGCGTGGAACTTTGATTATCGGCGTGTCGGCTCTCAATTTTGTAACGCACATTACATGTAAGCGGACATCCGAAAAGCGATCACTGTTCTTTTTTTTGCAGCGTGCGCATATAGTTCCCCGTTCCAGTGAATTCACAAATACCTATTGCCTGTGTCGAATTCACTTGTCAGCATGTTGTTGTAAAATGCTGTCGAAATTGCTTATGCTATGTTGCGCCGACATGACCTCATTAATTAGCGGCGTGTGGTGTACATGCGGAGCCTTGACCTGCAGAGCTGTCTCGGGGTTCGCAATCTTTCTGAGCTACGTAGGACGCATAGCAATGATACTTCTCAAGTGCATGAAGAAACGCCACACACATGAGAATGGTAAGACGCGTTTCGGCTCCGGGAAGCGTAGGCGCTGAGGACCACACAACCGCCATCTGATATTTGAACACATTACCCTGGCGGGGAGAATGGCTTCCATTAAACTCCTTTGGCAGGCCCGGCAGTCCGGCCCGCGCCATTAAAATCGTCGCAGGGGGCTCGCGTGACACGTGCCTTGTTCCACTATACCAACTGCGTGCTGTCGAACGCGCGCGCTGTCGTATATCCAGTAGTTTGAACACTCGGCCCGAATGAATTAGCATGTTAGGCTCAAATCGACGTCCCTTTGTCCGGTGTGCAAGCGCCGAGGCCCGGTGCGATGACGTTAGCGGGATATGACGTCATGCAGTGCAAGCCAATGCTTCGGAGCACAAGCGCATACTCACAGATTTGGTCACGAGGCCCAAAAATTGTGTTACGGCGCACAGCCAATGTTCGGGTGGGAATATTTCACCTTTCGCCATAATCGATTTGTGATGAATCTTATGCATTGGAAACCAAACCCGACGCCGCCATCGCGGCCTCCATAGGCTGCACAGAGTCGTCTCAGCGGCTAGTGTCCGGCGGCGGCCAGTGGCGGACGAAAATGACGGCGCGTCGGAAATAAGTACCTTGGAATGCCAAATGACATCAGTTTGTACGATTAGGAAGGCAATCCATGCGGGTATTTCACCTGTGCGATTTTAGATCGGTAATCGAAAGGGAACAGCATTCAGGTGCTGGAGTATCGTGAACGGAAAAAGTAAAGGTGAAATCTCTGTCAAGTTGCTGTAAATATTAACCTGTTCAAAGGACAGCCCTAAAATAATAAACGCAAAATTGACGTCCCAGCTCATATCCGGACGGCACAAATTCATCCTGACGGAGCTTCCGAAGCATTCTTTCACGACAGTCGTCCACGCGCGCCTGGCGCCCGCAGCCTGGGGCTTTCTGCAGCGGCCAACGCCGTTTGACTTTACGGGAACTGCAATCCGGGCCGTAGCTGCCCTTGCCGCTAGATTGCGAGGGCTCAGGCTCAAAGCTCTCGTATGTAATTTCTTTCACTAGTCAATTCTGCAAAATTGTGGATGGTCTCAGGAAACGGGCCTGGGTCTTCGCTTCCCATCTGCTCAAAAACATTGGAGAAAACTGTGAGCCCAAGCCTCTGCAGGTTTTTCTGCCCGCCCTTCCCTCATCCCAGTACAGAATCCTTCCAAAGCGCTGCTGCATCAGGTCTTTCTTTCAGGTTCTCTTGAACACTGCTAGACATATATTTCAAACGGTAAACAAACAAATACAATTTACACCGATTAGTCTTCAGCATTCATCATCGTTGACCACCTTGTTCTGCCACACAAGCTTCGCTATTCCTTTTGCATCACTGGCCTCGCGTACAGCTGGCTGGAGTTGTACTCGAGCAATCGTTCACAACGCGTGGTGCTGAACAGCAAGCTGTCTGACCTGACCAGCGCGATCTGGTGTCCCGGAATGGAGCACCCTACGACCGTTGATGTCCGCCTGCTTTTCTGGCCGTGTTTTTTTTATCAAATTGAGTGAGTGCCTTGTGTATGCTCATGATGTGAAAATTTATCGCCGGATCGACAAAGCAGCAGATTGTCTGACGCTTCAGACGGATTTGGAACGCCTCCGTGAATGGTCCAAAAAACGCTTTGCTTTGTGCCTTTAATGTTCATGTGAGATCATTGATAGAGTACAGTAGCGTTATTAGGAGCGGTACTGCCGTTTCCCATCGCGCCCGGTTCAAAAGACCATAACACCGGTTTCTGATGTGGTTGGGTTCGAGTACCCAGTCCTGGTGTCCTCCACTGAATCGTGAGCGTCTTTTCGCTTGCTTCAAAACGGCATCTATGAAGGCAGGCTTTACTTAGTCTTACATCTTGTTTTTATACAGCGTATATCATCACAGGCTTTGCTGCGCTCACCTGGCATCGCTGTTCGGTCTGGCTACACCCGTCCGGCGTTCTCGGCATACCGGCCTTTTCCACAAGCCATTTGCAAGGGTCAACACTGTTAAAAATGGATTTGTCGCATGACTACCCGTTGTCTGCAATCTTTTTTTTGCAGCGTTCCCTCTCAACTGGCTTGTTCCATCCAATAAAATTACTCCGATCTGATCTGTTTAGCTTCGCCAGCACACGTGGAACATTCTCTTGGCGACCGTTGTGACTGAGAGTGTGAGGTGTATGTGCGACTGGGTTTAATGTGTATGCATGGGTGTGTTTGGTTAGGTCTTTTGTTTGCGCGCGTATCGCGTATTTATTGTTTTTAAAGCTTGACAGCTTCCGTCATTGGGCTTTCGTCTGTGCAATACTATGTCCCCAATAGACAGAATAAAAAACAAATAACTTTGTACAGCCGTCAAGATGGCTACCGGACGACACCCCGCGGTGGCACGAAATAGCCCTTCAGCGCTTGACCGAGAACAATAATGTGTCCCTTAGTGTTCTTTTCAAGGGGCCTGGAAAGAAATGCCACGAAAACGCTTATTTCTTTCCGTTCCCAGAAGGAAATATGGGGTTTCCACAATGTTGAAGGGTCGGCCGAAATCAGTTACGAACAAGGCCATCCTATGTTTGCCTGAGAACGTTTAATCTTTTCCGGAATCGACTAGTAAAACAACGTATCAAACGATTTGAACCTAGGCACCCGTAATCTCGGGAGCAAGAACAGCGATGACTTGGGTTGCAGCTTCGGCAAAACCGAAGAGCGTGCAATCATACTTCCGAATGTCTTAGAAAATTAGTTAGTACCGTTGGAATGTTGGACTGGGTGTATCTTCTTTACAATTTTGAGTTTGCTATCTGGACAGATTGACAGCTACAGCAACACCAAAAATGAGATTCTCCTTTTGATCCTCCAGTTCTACCACCAGATTCCAGCGCCACTTCGTGGTGCTGCAAAGACCAATCCGTTAAATTCATCTATAAAAATCGCAACAGGTGGAATATACATTCAGCTTCCTTCTATATGAACGGTTTGAAGTCCTGAGGCATTCAAAGATACTCCTGTCAAATGTGTCATTATTTTCGTCCACCCAATGACCATGGATTAGTATCAGCAGCGGGGAACGCTGCGCGTCTTACGGAGACTGCAACGCGTGGCGTCGAGGGTTTTGCTTAGAGTTGCGAGCGCGTATGCTAAAAACTGCGTTGCATAATTTGTATCACTGATCAATTCTGACTGAATATTGAATATTTCCAAACAAAAGTGGTTTGGCCATGCTATTACAAATGGCTCATCCATTTCGATCTACGTTCGCGGGCTTCTTAACATCTCTACATCTCTGTGCAACCCAGGCAAGGTTCTGACAAAGCCTCTTGGTTTTATCGGTTTAGGAGAAGTTCACTGGACCATTGGAAAACGGAAAGTGCCGGCGATTTATTTCGTCCAGTCGTTTAAACAGGATTTATATAGTTGATTGGCTATAGAACGCAGGCAGAAATGATCTCGCGGTAGCTTCTGGCCCCCATTCCAGTTGCAGAAGGCAAGAAAAATGTAAAAGCAGGTTTTTAAGAAAATTAATCGAATTCTGTGATTTTGGTTTGTTGGGTTTTACTATCAGGGCCCCCTTTGTCAGCCCTGTGCCCCTTCATTGCCCTGGTTCTGGCTGCGCGCTTGTACTGAAATATAGTGACCAATCAGTTTTGGGGGCCATTCGTAAGGTTTTTGCCTCCCCATCTCAAATTCGGATACACCGCCCTGCTAGCCGCTGCTCCATTATGTAACGTTGCTTCGGCATGGTCGGCCACCGGTACGTGAATATGCGGGAGAGAGGGTACCGGGAGTAGAGAGAGAGTGGCATGCTGTTGAAGGCTATTCCACGCCGGCCACGTGCACTGTGCTAGTGACGGCACACATGGTACGGACAAGTTCTCTTTCGGTCTAATGCCTAATGCGAGAGACATTGCATTCGCAGATGAAAATTGAGCTACGGAAGCTTACTGTGAAAAACCGGTGATTGATGCATTCCGCCAATGCGGGGCTCTTGGGAAGCTTCGAATCAGGTGTAGGTAAATTAGCTCAGCATGTGTTTTTCCTCGTGATCAGTGTCAACTTACAACTCGCAAAAGTTTCTGGTGTTCTGTCACGTCATCGCGCATAACCAGAGATCGGGTACACACACAGAGTGCGGGGACGTTGTCGGTACCTACATGGGTTTCATTGCGTACAGGTGAGCTTTGAAGGAAAAATACAACGATTACATATACAAGGACTGGTGTAGTATTGCAACTTTTACCCCCCCCCCCCCCCCCCTGCAATCGGTTCACGCCGAAGAATTTGCATCGGCAGTGGTCCCAGACATGTTATAAGGCATGTGTAATGGCTCTGAAGAGAAAAACAGTATTATGTGCTCCCACCATGGGAGAAAGCCGAATATTACTGATAGACACACTTATGCACTACGGGCATACTATTCTTTGTCATATTTCAAAGAAAGAAATGATTAACCGTGACCACAAAAATCCTGGATTTGCGGAATTAACATTTTACACACGTCTTGATATGTGTTTAAAGTGTTAAGCCCAAACCCCCTATCCACAATAAATGTGTTTATCATCAGTGTTTTCAGCAGACGCCGTGCCGCATCAGACGTACGTGGTTACCGTTCTTCTATGAGTACTGAGGTGCAATATGTGGTCTGCGGGGGGCTGCAATGGTTCGCATGTTTTGCGTCAATTTTAAGATGCCAACTGCTCCTGAAATATTGAGAAAACCTGGGTTGTTGTATCTTCATCAGCTATATTCATGTTTAGGTAGCTATGCGCCATCAAACGACACACGTCACAGGATCGTGATTTAAAAAACAAACAAACGATAACCCACCACAACATACTCGAACCTAGTAAACTCATAAAGAGCAAGGACGGTAGCGTCACCCAACAATGCACAAGAGCTCCGCCCCATAGCAGGAGCATGTCCTTCCGACGTCACGGAATATGATAGTTCGCCTACGGGCGTTGCACAAAAACGAAGTGCGTCAACAGTCGCGGAGGTCTCGGCCAGCTTTTGGCCGGCAACATATATATATATATATATATATATATATATATATATATATATATATATATATATTATCAACAGACCAGGCTTTGGTGCATGCCACATCATAACCTAAGGCTTTGTATCATTGAAGATGCGTACTTACCACCAAAGAAGACATTTCTTTTTAAGAAATAACCACTTCAGCACCCAACAATAGGGGTGGTTCTGGAACACTAAAATAGAGAAACAAATTCATCGGGCAGAAATTCATAGTCAACTACATATTCTGAAGGGTCAAAAAGTTCTTATGCTCAGATGGTGTCCGAGCACTCACGCAGCAGGTGCTGCAGGCCGTTACTGAGCGCCATCTCACAGGCCTTATCACATGCAAGGCAGTTGTTCTGGGCCGAACAACGGCACAGATCTACCGCAGCCCGAGCGACACAGCTCGTACCGGAGTCACGCTATTGGTACCGGGACGGTGTACCCGGCCAGCTACCGGTGCGTGGGTGGGGTGCTGACACCGGTCAAGTGCTTGTGGTAGGCATGCCGGAGCCACTATACCACAATTGAGGAGAAACTCTGCCGGCGTTGTTGGCCCTCACCAGACGAGCCTAAGATCGCACGTCACGTTTCTCGCCCCATTCGGCAGACAAGGGGCCTCACACGCCCCGTATTTTCTCGAATGCTTAGACTGCCAGCTCCAAGCAAAAAAAAAAGCTATGTTGAAGCCAGTTCAAGTCACCAGTAATTAAACATCACATTTATGACTTTTAAATACATGCTACCTGGGACCAGCCCGTCTCAATCATCCAACCATTAAACGAGGTATTTATAGCACGATTGATGGATGTGAGCCTCTTGTCTATTTCCAGAGCTGTGATTGATATAACAGCTGGGAAGGCGGCATTCTTGACCCGTGACATGTAGAATCAGGTCATATACGTCAAGCTATGTGTATACTCTAACCTCCGATATTCCAGAAACTAAGCATGGTAAGACAAAGATGAAAGATCGCCGGATAACGCCTATCAAATTGCATGCGATTTAGGTCGATGCCATAAAACACCAATCAAACTAAGCTCCTAAAGAATTGCATCACTCTCAGACTTTTTTCATTTGATACCTTTCACCAAGCTTTATCTTAAATGATCCAGCACAACTGGAATCACGCATCATGAGACACAAAAACCAAACGCGGGAGAGTGCTTGAGGACGCTTGCTAAAAGACACCAGCGCGCTATCGTGATCATGAAGGTGAAACGCGACCAACCGAGGTGAACTAGACGGCGATCACCGTACACCACGCTTGTCAGGTACGGTCTCACTGGGCTTCTACAAGACTCCTCGTCCGGCGAGGTTAGATACCAGAACATCGTTGCTAGCAGCTGGTACTAGTGTGGCGTTACTAGCATTGTACCGGTGCCGCTGGCACCTGGGTAGCGTCACTAGGACCTGAATGACATTGCCGGTAAGTGGGAGGCATTACCGGCATCGGCAGTGCTCGGCTCAGCGGTTTGGGTGCCGAAGCAAGCCGTCTGGGACTGAGGCAGCGCTACGGGTACCGCAGTTTGGACAGCATCGGGTCGTAATCGGGGAACCGCATCTTCATCCGGATCTCGATCGGGCGACGATGGCCGGGGCCGTCTGCTGGCGGCCAGGCCCGCTTCCCCGAGGCCAGTGCTGCTTTACCTCGCTTGGCAGAGGCAGGCGCGGTGACCCGGGGTGTCTTCCAGCGCTTGCGCGCGCAGCGCCACCACAGACATTCGCCCAGCATCAGCAGCAGGCCGCAGCCGACACCAGCGGCCAGCAACACAAACGCCGAGAACACGGATGGCAGGCCGAGACCCTGAGGACACAGCACGTGCTCCTGAGGGGGAGAACACGGACAGCAGGCCAAGACCCTGAGGGCACAGCACGTGCTCCTGAGGGGGAGAACACGGACAGCAGGCCAAGACCCTGAGGACACAGCACGTGCTCCTGAGCAGGAGAATACGGACGGCAGACCAGACCCTGAGGATACAGCACGTGCTCCCGAGGAGAACACGGACGGCAGGCTGAGGTCCTGAGGACGCAGCACGTGGTTCTGAGGGGGAGAACACTGACGGCAGGCTGTGATCCTGAGGACACAGCACGTGGTGCTGAGGGGGAGAACCCAGACTGGTAGCCAATCCCTGAACACATCGTGGAGGAACACAATACTGCAAGCATCTGTATCTGATTCATAGTGAGCTTCTGTTCTTTTTAGAAAATACACGTTTTGTATGTTTCATAAAGTCACAAAGTGCGGAGAAAGTGTCCCACAGCTCTGCCGTACTACGAAAGGGATACGGTAGTTCCAGCAGGTTGCTGTAGAGTGCCCACTTTCGTTGCTATTTACCTCGAGTCCGTCTGAGTCACAGGATCTGGAGTGGTGCCACCAGCGCGACAGCAGCTGCGACATCAGACCCAGCTCGTTCAACCGACTCAGTCTGCGGCGAGGGATAGTGGGATGTGAGGCTTCACCAGCGTCGTTGCCGTCACACTGACACAGCCTGGTGAGAGGCTTCAGCAGGGCTGCCACCGTCACACTGACACAGCCCGGCGAGAGGCTTCAGCAGGGCTGCCACCGTCACACTGACACAGCCTGGTGAGACGCTTCAGGAGGGCTGCCAAACTGACAAAGCCGAGCGAGAAGCTTCAGCCGTGTCGGCTATATTGACACAGGTGGGCCCAACACCAGCCTGGATGGCCAGACCTTAGGACAGCAACGGATTCCCAAACGGTGCTGACTAGCGGACAGATGCAACGGGCAAGTACCAATATTAGCTTTCGCCCGGATTCGCGGCTTTTCATAACGCAGTCGATGCTCCCCCTTCCACCTGCGGTTCTGATGCTTGAACGAAGATCGCACAAAATGATGTCTTGGTTTCAGCAAGATCTCGCGATTGGTCATGGTCTTTTCTGCTAAGTAAATAATGAGTCCCGATATGCCAGGCCAAAGGTCGAATTTTACTGGCAAAAATTGTTTCAGCTTTACATGCTTATATGCACGAGACAATCTCTCGGGGCGGCACGAAATTTAAAAAGACGTGTTACTCGTTTGATTATCAGTGCAACGGCATGCATTTTAAAGTGTTTTAAGAGGATCATGTAACACTTCGTTAACGTAACGGTATCGGGTTGTCACGCGTGGTGCGCGGAATCCTCGGTTGTCGCCCGCCGCCCGCGCCGAACGAGGATCGCCGTGGAGTGTTCCCTGCGCAGTGAATGCCCACAGGCTACCAAAAGTGTGTGCACGAATGTGAGACATGCCGGAGAGTTATTCTCAGAAGACCTTAGGAGCGGTTGCATCGATCCTCCCTTTCACAACAGGGTAAGAAAATGCAGCAAGGCACGCAACATTCTATAAATTACTAGCGCGCAGAGAAGCATGATGTCGGCCGGCTTAGTGTACATTGCGCCGCATTTTGTTACATGAGTTTCTGTCACAACATTTTATTTACCAGGTAGAAGGATTCGACAGATTTCGACGATGCGGTGCATTGCTTTTTGGTGTAACCTGGCGACATACTATTGTTTCACTGTGGTCGTTGTGCGCCCTTGGACGCTGAGATAGCAAGCATGCCTGTAATGTATTAGTGATAATAGTTTCCCCCTTAAATATTTTAAAAATCAGACATTGCGTTGTATCAGTCGTTTCTAGCGTAACAGTTTTCCAAAGCGAACCTGAACAACACGCAAATCTGTCAGGCCCAAACCGGGGCAGCAGTGAATCCAGTGAAAATGGCCACGTCTTGCAGTCACATGTGCGAGCCAAACGGAATGCTCGATTTGATATCGCCAACTCACTGGAAGTTCAGAAACGGTCGGTACGGCGAGCCTTTCTGAAAGGCCAGCGCCATCATGTGGACGAAGTAGTCTTTCTTGATGCTGATGATGTCGCAGTTCTCTTGGGTGGCGAGGACGGCCACCTCGTACACGTCCAGGTAAGCAAACTTCTCGGTGAGCACGCGCCGGAAGCCCTCGGGGTTGGAGGCGATGGGCACACCGTGTCGCTCGTACACCTGCCTCAGCGTCGGGTTCGGCGACAGCTGGCCGAGAGGGGGGGGGGGGGGGAGGGCACGGTCAGGGCTGGCGACGCCCGCCTCCAGAGCGGAGCTGGGCACAACAACATTGTCGGCTAGGTACAGGCGGCCTCGCGTGACATAGTTGAGAATGCGAAAATGGCTGATGCGAAGCCGCCAGAGCGGGTGTTCTGCGACGAACAAAAACTACGACTATGTCAAAAATTATTAGGTGTGACCACAGCCACAGCTGTAGTATAACATTCTACGCGCTTGCAGGTCCCCAAACATTAGTCTAGGCAAACGCTGAAAACATTAGCCGATTGATTTGTACCAGATTGCATCAAGACATTTCTGTAAACATTTCGCATGTTGCAATAGAATGGCAAATATTTTGGGACGGTTGCGAGTTATAATGTAATTGGGATATTCTAGCAACGCACATAGAAAACGCATTTTCAGCACGAGACGAACGCGATGGCTAGAGACATCATTGTCATCATTATGGTAATGATGCCTCAGCATAAGCGAATGAAGCCCGTCCCTGGCGCCAACTCAGGGATACGACGAAGAAATATGATTCGCATCGCATTGAAATGTCCTCGTTTCACGAATTTAGCTAGCGGGTGTGCAGCGATGTTTTTGTCAGCGCACAAATTTACAAGTCACCGCTCAACACCGCACGCATTTATATGCATGGTACTGAATGATGCTAGATGTATCGGTTGTACCAGATATACGCGATTGGCTGGTTTTAAACCGGTCGGTGCCTGGTAATCTTCATCAACAAGGAAGCCAAATTCAGGACATTATAGGATACACATGGGATTCAATAAAGACATAGATCTTAAAACCGAACGCAGCAAAGAATGCCGCAAAAGCTGCTACACTATGGGATGCACACCCTCTTCAGGTGAGTCTGGGCTTGAGTTTTTAAAATTGTATCTTATAGCAAACCATAAAACATAATTCAAAGCTAGCGACAATAGGGACAGCGGGACGATGGCGAGAACTCCCTATGCTGGAATTACTGGTATTACACATCGAGACAGTTCAAACGATTGGGTCATATTACGCCTGCACAGTGAATGTGCATACATTTCGTATGTGTGAAACAGCAGATCGCTCAATGACAATACAATCATCATTGGATAACAATGTAGTGACAACACAATGGCAAATAGACTTACAATGGGGAAATGCAGCCTTTGATTTCAGAAAATTTTGGGCCACCAAGGAAAATAACTTAATTTAGTTTATTTTTACATGTCCAATACGCATGCATAGCATTTTCCCCGTCCTCCGCATTGGCATATTAAGCATATCAAATCTGAGATGGCTCCGGAAATAAAGGCGGCTGCTGCTGTCCTTGCTGAATAAAGTAACTGACGATAGCTGAAAATAGCTCAAAATTCAATGGCAAATGAACAGGGCGGCTGGTGAATGGGTTTTAAGCCCATTTTTAATCTGACGATGACAGGTCTATAAAGAAATTAAGCGGCCAAACACGATTCTGCAAACTTTACAGACGCATGGCGAACAGACAAGGGGCTAGGAGTAAATCAGAATATGCGATAATCTCACGAACCCTGCTTTTCAATTTTCCCCAGCGAAAGCCAATGTAACACTCTGATGGAAAAAGTTGCAGAAACTAAGAAATCTACTAATTTGTACAAATAAGTGCAAACACAGGCAACTTTGTAAATCACAAAACAAACTACAGGATTTTTCGTAGAAAGATCGTCGGCGCGCACACGCATGCCAAGCAAGTAATGAGCAAAGGGCACACAAATGTGCCTGTCTGTATTGTGCTCCACAGAGCATTTAGTCAACTACGTTCATATTTTACCTGTTCACTAGCCAGCAGCATGGTCGGTGCAGCTGCAAAACATGTCTTATGACGTCACGATTCGATTCTGCTCTGGGTAGTACAGATAACTCCATCCTTTCAGGCATTTAACGGTGCCCAACTGCCGCGCATGAGCCTTGCCTACAAAAGGTCGCAAGGAAGCGCATTACATACAATACAAATCAGTGCCCAACTTATAAACAATACCTCGTTCTTCCTGGTATCCCGACTACAGAGGCCTGGTACGCAGTTCATAAATGTCTGGCTGCAGTCCATAGAGGCCTGAAATGATTTCTATTGAGAGGCGACATGTCACCTTCAGAGATCTGCAACGGCACCTACAGAAATCTGGTATAACACCTATGAAGGCTTGGTATTCCTACCCAGGGCATTGATATGGATGATATTAGGTAGGTGACATCGCTTGGAGCGCATTTTCACGGTGGAACCCTACACCGGGTACCGCAGCTAGGTTCGGCATTTCTTAAGCCCAGTGCTAAAATTCCAGATTCTGTCATACCATTTTACCTCGTTCTTGCCCGTGTCGGAGACATTAACACGCGCCCGGGTGGCCGGCGAGATATCCCTCGCTCGGGTGGGGGGCGTCAATTTGACCCCCTAAGATCTCAGGAACTAAGAAAGCTGGATACACCAAATTTGCAGGGTATTTTGACCTGTACGTGAACTCACTTAGGTCAAAGTTTGAGGTCACTAGTTCATGAACTTCGGGTCAAACAAGGTCAAACAAGGTCAAATTTCAGGTTGGTCTGGAAAGTGCCCCCAGAACCTAGATATATGTTTCTAAGCAAAAGGTCACAAGTTCATTTAAGGTCAGTGGCCTTACTTGACCCTTTGAAGGTCATGGTGACCAAAGTCATACAAGACTGCCCTGAGCTTTGCATTTTAATGAGGGACAAAGATTACGTTTAGCAGTATGTTCTTTAAAAAATGTCGAC
The DNA here is from genome assembly GCF_011947565.3 of Pollicipes pollicipes. Taxonomy (NCBI): domain Eukaryota; kingdom Metazoa; phylum Arthropoda; class Thecostraca; order Pollicipedomorpha; family Pollicipedidae; genus Pollicipes; species Pollicipes pollicipes. The sequence goes on along the minus strand of NW_023596136.1, from coordinate 7,430,030 downwards.
CTGGGTCATCTTAGGTCAATGACCTATTATGACCTCTAAGAAGTCCACAGAAGATGCATAATGCGGTTCCTGCTATCAATGAATTCAAAGTGAGCACCGGAAAATACCCCATACAGCAAGCCCTGGAGCAATGAAACAGGTTGGTTTTGACCTTGGTTTGACCTTCATACCTGACCTTAGGTCAACTTTATTTGCTCATTCAATGTTTTTGTTGCCTAATAAAGCATCTCTTAGATGTACAGCTTCATCAAACACTCCGTTGTTGCATCAGGTTGAAAGATTCCCTAGAAATTGACTTTGCTGAAACCATGGCTTTGACCTGCCGTAGATCAGTGACCTTACAAGATACATCTAAATTTTTTATACCAAACGATCCGCTATTCAATTGTGACCAGCTATGCAAAATTTGGCGCGGCTACGCAGCGCCGTTCGGAAACCATTCTGGAAAAACCTTCGGGGGGGGTCAATTTGACCGCCACGTGAGCGCGTGTTAACACACCTACTTTGCTTAGAAAAGCTGCGCATGTCACAGTTCCACAGACTGAATGCACCCAGTTCGAGACCTATTCATAAATCCGGTATCAGATATGGCAGCGTTGTGTCTACCGAACCGGCGCAGACGCATATATTAAGTAGCTGCATTATATATATATATATATATATATATATATATATATAGATAGATAGATAGATAGATAGATAGATAGATAGATAGATAGATAGATAGATAGATAGATAGATAGATAGATAGATAGATAGATAGATAGATAGATAGATAGATAGATAGATAGATAGATAGATAGATAGATAGATAGATAGATAGATAGATAGATAGATAGATAGATATATATATATATATATATATATATATATATATATATATATATATATATATATATGTGTGTATATATACAAATGTATGTATCTATATCTATATCTATATAGATATAGATATGCATATATGTATTCTATGTATGTATATATATTCCCCTTTCTCTTTATCTCTCAATAATTTGCCCGGATATTTTGTGCAGATGCCAGGCCGACCTATCCCATCGTAAGAGACAGGCGCGGCCCGCTTATCTCTGGATGTGAAAGTACTTGTTCCGCCAAAAATGTGGTGTATCAAGTCTCATTACTCTGAGTTCGACCGCTCACTTACATGGAAGAGATCATTCGTGAGGTACGGGAAAGGTTTTCGATCAATATCGCGAGGCATTCAAAAAGGAGACCAGCAATCCGGATTCGCTTCATTTCCGGACTCATGACGGATGCAGCATCCTTCTTGGCCTGCCAGTGTAGGGGAAAATATTGTGGCATTGTCTCAATCATGTATTTGCATTCGTTACCTGATGCCTGACTTGGCCTGACCTAATGGCCTGAAGCCATATGTACACAGAACGGACTCAGCTAGCCTCTTTTGGGGTAGCTGAGGACATTTACTCGCCATAGGCCTAGCTACATCTCCACTGTGCGTCATTTGTCTGTCATTGTGTGCTCATCTCCCTTTGCACTGTATTCTATAAAAGATCTTGTAATTATCATATTATCATTCAAATTTCTGCTGTGTTACTTGTATGAAATGCACGCACACTGGTTGTACGAGTAAAACATGGACCAATCATACAAATGCGTTGGCAAAATTTATGTTGTTGCATGGAATGTCCCCAAAATATCCACCTTTCGGATTTTTGCTAGCGTTAAATTATTTTTCAAAGTCCCGAATAGGCCAGAATTTTCTAAGGCTTAAACTTAAGTTTACCCAAACCGGAAAGGCTTTCCAAAAGACAGTGATTCTTGTAGCATGCATTTCATTTCATGACGAAACCAAAGTCTAGAACGTTTGATGGGACGCGCGGCCTCGCAAAAGTTGTAGGAGCGGTAAATGGAAGACACCAGGATAGGTCACTCTTTGTTCTGGCTGTGGCGGAAAAATCTGACAAAAATTACTATTTGGAGGCAAGGCAATACATAGAAGGCAGCATATGAGTTGATTTGACCCACAAAATGAAACCTGCGCATATGCAGCTTTTGTAGCCTGCCCCGTGTCGATTAAGGCCAGAGATTGTGTGCGAAGCCAATTTCGAAAAAGGTGACATGGGCTTCTTCTCGATCTATCGCTGGCGCACAGATGGGTCGGGCAGCATCGAGGCTGGTTGGTGATGCATGAACGATGCGTTCCCTTTATCCTGCAGCTTGTCTCACGTCCCTACCTGCTTTGGTTGACAACATCTGACATCAAATCTAAAGAAGCAAAGCGGCAAATCTATGCTTAACGCTAATGGCACGTGATGTTCTGCGCACAACACACGCTTTGGCCAGTACAAGTGTCAGTTTTCGCCTCCGTGTGTGCGTCACTACGACGCTACGACACCAGGCCGTCAAGATACCTGTTTCTGACCTGTTTCTATATCTGTTCTGACTTGCCTTCTTTAACTTTTTTACAACAAGAAAACTCTCGATTTCCAATAGCAATTAAAGGGAATGGTAAAACGACATCACTTCGGAATGATAGTAATCTGACTCCTCATAAAAATCTGCCGAAATCAGAGTAAAACTTGTCTTCAGGTATGCTGCATGTTGTTGACAACTTAACGGCGGTGTGATTGATGCTTGAGCAGTTATAAGCCGTCCAAATTGTGAACTGCCAGTCCGGGTTTGGCCGGGCCGGACCGATGGCGATACAAGGTTCTAGTCACTCGACTGGTCTGGTTAATTGAATCCTGGACTCCCTCGGCCCGCGGTCTTAATAAAAAATAATCGGTATCAGTATTGCAATGAATACAGGTCCTGTTAGAACAATCACCAGCAATTTTTTAAAGTGCGAGTAAAACAGACATGATAGGCTGGAACCCGGCCGGAAACATGCGAGGAACGCAGCTGACTGATTGCTGCGCAGAAGGGGCGGCAGCTTCTGACCTTGAAGTAGTCGAGCTGTGAAGTGCCCCGCAGTATACCCAATTTGTAGGTGCCGTCCGCCAGCAGGCCCTCGATGTCATCGAACGGCAGCACCAGGGTTTGCACGGCCAGGAACGAAACCAGCATGGCCGAGTAGGAGGCGAAGACCGTCACCATACAGATGTAGAAGAAGAAGAAGAAAAACCGCGTCCCCAAGCCATCAGGCATGCCTTCAGAGCCTACCGGAAAAACACGCATACAGCTCTACTACATGCGAACCAACATCAAACACATCATGCCGCCACAGCAGGTTTGGGAACATGTCTGAAGCGTCCGCTTCGAACGCAACATGCTCCCGGCTTCAGAACATTGATATGGTCTCCTAAATGAGTGCAGATGGTCGATCCCGATAGATTAAAAAAAGAGCGCTGAGAACCAAGGTTTATCTATATTTTGACAACATTCAGTAAAATGGCGCCTTTCAACGTAGCTATAGTTACACAGATTCCACGACACCATCACTGGCATTCGGGACTCGGCAACCAACCAGTAATGGGGTAAGGCGGGGTTTAAACTTCAGACAGCTCGTATACGATCCCTTCCTTCACGCATCCTTGCCCGAAAGCCAAATTTTCCAGATTTTAGAGTCTCGTTGGCTTCCCTCTCAGACTCCTCCCTACGTCTCCGGGCCCGTGTCTATCGCTGATGTGCTTGCTGCAACAATACCGCTCACCTTGCTGACAAAAGGCACCGAAAAAGTGAAGGATGCTGTCTCGCCAGCTGAAATTTCCCGTCCACAGGGCGCGTAGGCCCAGTCGGCGCTCTAGCCAGTACATCCCGGCCATAGCGGTGCCGCCCACGCTGATGGCCAGCACCAGCACAAGCCAGAGCCAGAAGTCAAACACGTCCAGGTAGGTCGTCCAGCTGACGTCGAGCGCCGACGGCTTCTTGATGAACATGCGCAGCCTGGCAAGACGTCGGAGAGGTCAGTACTCTGTTCTGGGCAGACCACCAGCCTCGGTGTGTCGTGGGGTCACTAGCAGCTACGATGGAGAGGGTAAACATCGGTCGCCAGAAAGCTAGAAAATGGCGTTGGAATTGACATATAAACCACACAATACCAGATGGCTTTTTCGGTGATTGGCCAGGCGATCCATAGGACACTGAGCGACCAGGTGATCCACAGGACACTGACTAACCAAGTGATCCACAGGACACCGACAGACCAGGTGATTCACAAGACACCGACTGACCGGGTAATCCATAAGACACTGAATGACCAGATGATCCACAGGATACTGAATGACCGGGTGATCACAGGACACCAACTGATCAGGTGATCTACAGGACGCCGACTGAGCACGCGATCCATAGGGCACCACTGACCACGTGATCCACAGGACACCAACTGATCAGGTGATCCTCAGGACTCTGACTGGTCAGGTGATCACACAGGATGCAGACCAACCAGGTGATCCCCGGGGTACTGACAACCAGATGATCACACAGGATACAGACTAACCAGGTAATCCACAGGTCACCGACCGATCAGTTGATCCACAGGACACCAACAGACCAGGTGATTCACAGGACTCTGACTGGTCAGGTGATCTCAGGGGCACCGCCTGACCTGATGGACTGCAGACCGGTCGAGTAGTCGATGACCTTCTGGCGCGCCTCGGTAACGGACAGATCGGTGACAGACACCTCTACCTCGCCCCGCTGCAGCATGCCGACCACGCCTGTCCACGAGCCGTCCTCGAGCAGGCTGCCCCACTGACCGTCGATGGTGTACGTGATTCGGTACCTGGCGAGCGGGCGGCAGCGACGGCCGGTTTAGCGGCGCTCCGCCTCCCCGGCCCGCGCAGCGCCCATCTTACTGCAGCCGATCAGTGAGCCGGAAACGTGCCTGGTTGGTAAGCTTAGTTCTTCTGTTTTTCTGTCTCACTTGACTATTTTTACCGTGTGACTTGCAATTATGTTAGATATTCGGGAAGAGATCAGCCAAGCCGTTGCGAGGAGCGCAAGAAGAAGACTGGCTTTCAGTACCGGAAATGTTGCACTTGGGGGCATTCTATGATGGGACAGTACATCTTATTAGCGCAGGCGACCGATGCAGTGACAGATGTCTGCATTTCAGTCACGCAGAAGGTGTCAAAACAGATCCAAGACATTAGCGGGTAGCTTTCATCAGATGCCCGCTAATGTCTCATGCCAAAGACTCAAATACGTAATGCCGATATGTTAGTTCAGAAATACCAATGCTTGGTAGTGGTATGGCGGTGACTCTGGCCATTTCAACAGACGACATCGATGCATATTAGCGGTGATTTCGTTGCGCATCGTGATTACAATACTTGCAGCCAGTGAGACATTTTGTGCGGTGTGGGATGAGCAAAGTTGAAACAGATGCATTACGACAAAAACAGAATTGACATTATTTAGATGAGCCGAAAGCCGACTTCATCAAAGCAGACGCCTTTAAGAAGTCACACTTAGGGGTTTGATATTCCCGTTTGAAAGGCTACTTTTAATAACAGATGGATGTTCACTAATTCAATGCTCGTGTGCTACATCAAAACACCTCTGCTTGCAAACTGGTACTTTATGAAGCTGATTAGGTCCAGATATTTCAAGCAAAAAATCGAGAAATTTGCAATAATCTGGGTCATTGACAGTTGGAATTCTAACATTGAGAAACGGGTCAACAGCCTGGATAGATATTGGTCACAACAGACAGGAATATACTCATGTGTAGCTTTCAAAACCCAATTTGCTTGACTAACGTCAGCGTCTTTCGTAGTTTAAATTGGCTTCGGAAAGGTGACAGCCGCATTTCTGTTTAAAATAGAGGCACCTATGGCTCGGTTTGTTTTGAAGCTCATTGACGAGTTGCTTCCGAAACAATCAACTTCAACGCGCGCTCGGTTTGGAATCTTTGAAGTTTCCCCAAGTAAGTGCATTCATGAACTGCTCCTGGTGGCGTGCGACCGCCTACAGAAATCGACCCACACACACGCGCACCGCCAAAATGATTGTTCGCCTTTTCTTCCATAAACAAGAACATATCTTGTCGCTGCAAGCCCTGGTCGGCCAGATCTGGATTCAATTTTGACATGTGTTCTTCAGCTTTTTTACAGTTTGACAATGCCACGTTTTCTGTGGTAATCAAATAAGGAATTGAAACTCGGGATGATTCTGCAAAGTTACTAAAACGAAGCTGTTCAAAAGGTTGCAAACGAACACCTACTAATTTGTACAGCACATATTTCAATTGACTAATACAACTATTCAATTGTTTATCTTCAAGTATCGCAGTTTTTGTTACGGAATTGCAACAGGCTGCGATCAGTAATTGCAAAGCTATTGGCTGCTAGAAAGGTTTACAGCCGGACCAAGCTGGGCCAGGGCACTCAAGTCAAAAATAGTGTATGTAACACACACTGGGCTCGCCGCCTCGTTCGTAAAACAACAAATGTTTTCCGCCAGCAGTGCTCTTCTTATTTAATTGGCCTCCACGGCTGTATGATTTCACAGCTTCACCTATCTTGATTTAACCATTGCGCTTCATCTGCCCAAGGCGGTGTGGCACACACGTGCCAGTATATCGTCTGCCACAAGCAGCGTGGCGCGCGCGTGCTAATGCGACAGGCGTTCTTTCATCGATGCTTGGTTAGGCCAGCATTGTGCTGTTTTTGTTTGCCCCCTGTGAATTATGTTTTCCGATAATGCCCGGATGTGGAACAAGTTTTTTATTGAAACATTTCGGAAACCACGTCTGCTTAAGGAGCTGGCTGTACATGAATGTCAGCTAACAGCTGGATTGCAGTTTGCTTGTCAATGCCTTAAGTTAACATGGCAACATTTAAGGACAAGCGTACAGAGCACTCGTCAGTTGTAAGTTGCATCATTGACAGGCCGTTAATTAAGGCTACCAACGTCCGAATCTCTGGGTTTTCAAAAGTCGGTTTGCATTGGCTCGGGATACGCCAGCTGACCTTGACGTCAACCTATGGCTCCTGACATGGGGGCAATACAGGCTCAAAAGTCACGGCCACTGTTTTGTTCAGGGTGCACAGGTACATTTGGAGATAGACTGATTTTGAGGAATGTGTCTTGTATTCGTGGCATGCATTCATGGCTTCATGCACATTTGGATCTCGCATCCTGTTGTGCTGCTCGCGAAAACTGCATGGAGCGTGATTATTTTTCACAATGCTGTTTAACTGTACGGAGGTTAAATGTGAGCCTGACAAAATCAAAATTCCCCCATAGTTTGAGGATAAATCACTCGATATATGCCTCGTTAGTGAGAGGATAAGACCAAATTTAAGATGCATCATAGAATTATACCGATGAGATTTACTAAAGATCCAAAATACGAGAATGTTTTACTCCTCCACGCTTCCTTTCTTATCCAAACATAATTCACCATACGAAAAATTGGGCAGCTTAAGCAATAGCCCAGGCCCGCGCCCGGTCGTTTTCGATCTGCGGCAATTCTGACAGCTGCCACTACAAGTGAACATTGGTGGCAGTTACGGCACGGCTCGGTCTCGCCAAGCAGTTAGCTCCAGTAGTTCACATATCGTTGTGGACTATTTCACCGTAAAGATTGGCTAAACACAATATATAAAAATGGAAACGCGTGAAAAAGCGGCAAAATGGCAAGTGGCTATGCTGATCAGCCCGATATAGCTAATGACGTTGCTGCCAATAATAATCAAAACGAGTGTGGTGGTGTCTTTTGTGTGAAATATGCGCTGTTGTGCTGTCTGTTTCGTCATAGCCTAGCTGATTATTGAATGCTAGGCCATGACGATATATAGATAAAAAAACAGTTGGAAATCAGCTTTTGGTAAATTTGGCAATATCCCATATTAGTACTCTGTTATAGGCGTCATCACGCGACATGAAACCTTAACACCCGCTCTAATGAGGATGGGGAGGTCGATGCAACTCCCCTGAGGTTTTCCGACGATACCCTACCGGCATATCGTGTAATCGCTCCCCAGTTTTCAGTAGCCTATGGGACATTCAATGCGCGTGTTTGGCACCAAAGATGTGCCCTTAACGCATCTGGTTTCGGAGCAGCATTAGTTTTTGAGGAACACTGCACGGCGATCTACGGCCAGTGCAGGCGGCGTGCGGCGAATGCCATCTCAGGCTGTGAGCAGCCTTACCTTTCGTTCACCTTCCGTCAACAGCCTTTCGCCTAACGGGACTGTTTTACCTTCGCCCTCATGAGGAGGGGACGGGGGCTCAGAAGCCTCAAAATCTCAAAAATCTATGCAAATTAAAGCAATGGAGAAATTCATTGGAAGGCCCCCGTCAGACTGCATCAGATGGGCGTGACGGAATGTTGGCGGAAATCACTTTTGATGGATTAAATCAAATCATTGAGGAAGAAATAGCACTTCATGGCTCCCTCCTACAATCTAAGAAAAAACAGTGCATGCCACGACAATGCAGGAAACAATGTTGAATAGCTCTTGGAAAGCATACCAGATGGATACTGGTAGACATCAACATTTGTGGCGTGCGATATGTCGGCAAATCAAAGAAGTGCAGCTTAACGCTGCATTAGCCATTCAGCTGTATCAAAAGCTAGACCAGCAATATCATTGATGAGAACTGCGTCAGGGTTACCTTCCGGAGCTTTATGCGTCCTAAGGGCCAGGTCGTTTGACGTTTAAAGATTCAAACGTGGTCACAAAAGTCAAAGATAGCGTTAGATTGACCTTAGATAATATTTCCTGGTAAAAGTCATTATAGCGACTGCTACGCAACTCGTGGTGATATAGATAAGCAAAACAGTTTGTAAAACCCATTTACGACGCCTGTTCTACAAGAAATGAGCGTCATTTGCCATGGTTCGGCAAAATGACACCGACATAAATTCGAGAAATGGGTCACAAATTACGAAACGTCAAGATTAAAAGCTTCCAGTTTTCACGCGTTGAGAGTCGATAGGCTCAGCTATCCAAAAATGTATCCCAGCGTACAAAGCTATCTAAAAGCCTTTCCGGATAAAGTAGGGACTCTGAGATGACGATGTGGGACACGACACGAATGATGGCGATTTAAGACTAGATTGACGATTTAAGAGGATGACGATATGGGACACGAATGGCGATATCACACGACAAGTTTTAAGGGCCTGTGTTTCGTGCTGTAGAAAGCTATTTGGTATCCCAACCAGTGCATATAGGCATCCAGGAATTTCGTAAGTTGTTTAATGCATTCGCGAGCAACATTATTCACATAGATAAGACAGTAGCAATAGCCTTATTCCTAGGAGAAAACCGGGAGAATGGAGACATGGAACGATGTTTGAAAACATTAAACAAACATTAGGAATGATGATATAAGTTCACTTAAAAATATTGGTATACTTTTAAGCAGAAAAGTCTGCTCTAAGCAACACGAGCATTATATTTAGTATACCTCCATTTTCCCGGTTTTCCCCGGGAAATAAGGCTATTACTACTATCCTAGGCATCCAGGAATATTAAAATCTTGAGTGGGCGGGCCGGGATGGGCCACTGAAGCTGCGAAACCTTCAATTACCTCATGTTAAAAGGAATGCTTCACATCTGAAGACATTAAACCAAACATCAGATGTGATTAAATAATCTCACTTATAACTTTTGGAATATTTTTAAGCGGAAAAGACCACCCTAAACAACACAATTTCTCTACTTAGTAAATGCGCTCCTCTATCGTCATTGTTTGATCGCGTCATGGAACATTTTTATCACACATTTGTATTAATGGCCATTATACCTGTAAATCGTACTCACAAACGAACACGAACAACAACTCGGTAATTGAATAATACAAACGAACAACTCGGTAATTGTGTTGTTGTAGAGCTTGAATGGCGCGTGGATAGTGGAACAGCAGCATTTAAATGTCATTATCATAGCGATATGGATCCTTAGGTAACCTTGAAATAGCTAGCAAGGCAAGAAAAAGTCTGCACATCTTCGTGGATGTGCAGCCTAGGGTTTTGCTAAAGGTTTTTAAGTCTTAAGATGAGCGGGGTGAGCTGCACGGAAGGATCTCCGAAATAAATACTTCACTTAAAAATATTATGCAAGTGTATAACACTACCTCTATAGAAAACGTTCCACATTTGAAGGTATTGAAGATAGCATCAGGTATGATAAAATAAGCCCACTTACAACTACCAATATACTTTTGGGTGGAAAAGCTCGCTCTAAACAACACAATCTCTCCGTTTTGTAAATATGCTTCTCATTACGTCACTATTTGAGGCCCTTATATCTGAAATTCGTACTCACAAACGGATAATTTGAACGAATCGAAAATCATATTTTTTGGCCTTGATAGCCGTGCGGCCAATGGAATGGCAGGATTTAAACGGCGTTTTATGGTGTCATTTTCATGACCATGAAAAGTCTCCCCCCCAATTAGCCTGCACATTTTCGCGGACGTATAGCTCAGGAACTAGGCGGGTTTAAGTTTTAGGAAGGGCAGGGCTGTTTCAAGATGGATAATTCAACTCAAAACTTCATAAAAATATTAAAGTCTGCCTTTAAGACTTGATCGACCTGGGGCTTCACTCATAATCAGTGTAATTGTTCAAAGACTGTTGACAAACTTGCTCAATCAATACGGTAAGTCGCTGTATGTTTATTGCTAGAAATAGGCAACGATTTATTGCCCCAGTTCATTACCCGAAGAGCTATATCATGACCGTTACAGAGTATTTCTACAACAATGACGTTCCTTCGGTCCACTTTTGGGGCGTCAGTGTTAAGGCATCGCCCAGCACGACGCCGGATTCTCGGCGCGGGACCCGTTTTCCCGTCCGCCAAACTGCCAGCGCTCACGCCAGGAAGGCATCGCGGGCCGCGCCGCGTGTGGTGTCGCTCGACGCCGGCAGCGGCCGGCACCAAATGGCCTATGTGCGTCAATGCAGCTGGCTCGTGCATTTCATCGAGCGAGCATGTTCAGGTGTCGTAATGGGTGGAAGTCGGCCCCAGCGAACGCAACGGTTTTCGATTGGGTTGTTCAGCGGCGATGGCCGTGAGCCATTTGACGAAGATCAACGATGATCGTAAGGCCGACAGGAATTTACTTCCCTAATTGCCACCCCTGCAAACTCAGCCCGCGTGACGGCTTGAGCTGCATACACAGATGGCGACCGAGGAGGCCAGTGTAGCTGTATTCTGTATAGCCTGAGCTTAGTGGCATGACCTCCAAATGTCATGTCAAGTGGTGATGCACAAGCTCTCGCCTGATCCTATTTTCGTTCCAGACGGGGCCTTATATTACAACCCATTCCTAAAGATGCAAGGACAAGAGTCTACACAGAAAAGAAAGGACAGTATACATTTTATTCCATGCAGTTCCTCTAAGCTTCGACAGCCGTGCCGTGCAGGGTAACCTCACACGCTATCCTCGCGCGGTTTGACACCGCACCCACTGCCGTATGTTACCGCACGATTACCCATTACCTCCCTCGCTCCGAACCGTAGCCTTTCGACCGGTACACCAATTCGACATATCTAAGTTGTGCTTGAGAAGCTACCCTTAAGTATTGAAAGATCATGCGTTCGTTGAGCTTAACCTTGACGACGGCGATCATACCAACGATGACTTATTACAACGACGTCAATAGTACAGCCCATGGGTAACGTAAAAAAAGTGGCGGACACGAAGGTCGTGGCTTAACCTTACATTGCTGAAATGAAAGCGTTGAAATGTAAATGGCTGCGAATGCTACTGGTTCTCCCAGGGTGTGGGTAGCTGTATTCACCATTTCAAAAGATATTTCTATGTTGTGTTTTGCTTTTAATTTCAGTGTCATAGTTCATGGATATACAGAACAAGCGAGCCAGGCAAAGAAACATGTGATTACAGGCAACATTGTTTTTGTTATTTTGCTTAATTTGCTGTTGCACTTCTAGGGATGAATTCATGAGCATGACATCATGCATGCTGTTAAAGTGAAATAACCCAATATAAGACAACAGTAGAAGCCTTTTTCCTCGGAGAAAAACCAAGAGACTGGACATATAGTTGGGCTGATATTTCAGCAACATGTCTTTATCAAAACAATAGCAGAAATGAATTCAAAATTTTGAGTACACTTCTGAATTCACTTCAGAAGTGAATTCACTTCTGCTATTGTTTCGATAACGGCATATTGTCGAAATATCAACGCTACTATATCTCCATTTTGCTGTTTTTTTTTTCTCAAGAAATAAGGTTATTACTACTGTCTTATCAATGTGAATAATGTTCCTCGCTAATGCACGCAAAAACTTATGGAACAGCCCGAGGTAAAGGCTTTAGCGCTTCGCTGCACATTGAGAGATTACTAGCAAATTTGGGGGACGGGTTTGAGCCCCTCAAGTAAATACTGGTGCAATTTTCCTGCAGCAATGCAACGGCAAAAAATACACTCCCCATTCGATCAACATTGGAACCAGAACGTTTGCTGATCGCGAAAAGGCTGCGTAGACCGGATCAAAACCGGTGTTCCAGGTTTGGCCGGCCCAGCGACGCCAAAAGCCACACCAAAACACGAGACAAAAACAAGTTCGACACACTAAACGTTTGACACCTGGTAAGGCGCGAAATCGGACTAGCAAAAATATATTTTGGTGTGCGCAGCCTGGTACGAGCAGTGGAGTGCAGACTAGGAGCCTACCCATTTGCAGCGTATTTAATGTTTATTATCAGATCAGGGCAAACAATCAGAGCAAACACAGGCAAAAAACCAATCAGATGATTGGTGAGATGCGTCATTCACAAATAACTAAGCGCCATGGGCACGGTCCGACGCACGGGGCGCCACCCATTGACCGGTACAGCAACGTCACCTCTTCAAGACAGTCTCTCAAATGTCATTTGTTATGCATTACAAGACAGAATGGACCAGGAAACAAGCTTAGATATGTCCCTTTTATCTTAATCGACATGTACCGAGCACATTTGCATTTTTGCGATCCTTGAGTCGCAGCGGCTAAAAACGTAAATAGTACGAACTTATCCGATGTGCAGCTAACTGAGCTGGCACGGCGCAGGGTGGCTCACAGCCATCTAGTCTTTAAGCAACGTTATGTGTGGATGATGTTGAAACAGACTGGACCATTAAACATTGTCTCGACAGAAATTTGCTGAAAGTTTCAGCGTGCATTCGTCATTAATTTCGTATAATTGTCGTTGCATAGAGTTCGCTCTTTAAGATGTAATAATTCTGCAAAGGCTTATCATGGCCTCTTTGTCGTCCGGTGGCATGGTCTCTTTGAAAACCGATTCTGGCGCTGTCACTTTTTGCGGTGTTTAAGTTCATGGTGTTGCCATCAAAGACAACCTACAAGCGAGATCTTTGGCCGGTCTACTTGTTTTGAGCTGAAAGAGCTGCTCCACAAGTTCATAATCTTCTACTCCTTTATGCAGGTAAATCGACAGCTTTATCAATAAATTTGGTCTTTAATATGACCTCCGGGGAGTTGGAGTTGGTGGTAATACTGACGTGAACTTCATGACGTTGGCCAGCTCCTTCCATATTTCGCCGATATATCCGCCGACATCCGATACTGGCGGCGGGTAGTATTCGATGAACGGGGGGTCCTGCGAACGATGGCCAGGTCAGCGGGGTCTGGAACTAGAGGCGGGGTCAATACGAGAGTCCCGCAGCCGATAATGGGTCACATGGATTCTGTTAAAAATAATGCGGTAATAATGGTATCCCACGACACGTGGCCGAGTCTCCATGGGATCTCGCGACCGTTGACGTTAATGTGGGAACCCTGTAGCTCACGATGAAGTCAGCGTGCGTTCGTGCAGCTGCCAGTGGAGATCTGTATGGTCGGTGTTGTGGTCTGGTAACCAGTGGCAGGTCACCTGGTAACCGTGACCTGGTGACCAGCCCTTACCGTGGCCGTGGTGATGTGCAGCTCGAGGCCGCTCCAGTCCTGGCGACGCTCGTAGATGGAGCCGTTCACCCAGGAGCTCATGCCGACGTCGGAGCGCCAGCGACCCAGCGTCACCCTCTTCATGGGCATGTCGTCTCGCAGCCGGTAAATCTCCACCAGCTCGACGGCCGTCTGGCCGCCCTGCTCCGGGCTGAGCTCGCCGATGATCAGCTGAGGAGTACGACAAGCGTCCAACACGCGGCGGTGCTGAACAAGCCGGCCAGCCGCAGCGGCATCGAGGCCCACACTGCCCGTGTTCCCGACTGGTAGCTGTAAGTGGTGTCCTACACGATTGTCTAGGGCAATATTTTTACGTATTTGGGTACGCTGCCCGTTGGTCTCTGTCAACTTGATGTTTGTGTTACTATCGTATGGCCAAAGCACAGCGGGGATACTACAGATATATTTGGACAGTGCAAATAGATTGAGGCTTGAATGACCGTCTTACCTGCGAATCGACGGGTAGATAGTAAGCGGACATGTGCGAACTAACTGTGTTTCCATCGCTGATGACGAACCATGAATAATCTTCAGTCATATAACCGTTATTATGAACCTGAAACAACGCACACAAAGACTGATCAACAGCACAGCAGTGACCAGCAGTTCAAAGATTAAACGAAATTAAACGAAAGTAAACGAAATTAAAGAACTGGGAATGAAGGAAGTCAGAGTCATGTCTACTATCTGACATCCTTAATGAAGCAGCTGTGTGGCAGTTACTTGGTGAACTCAAATGTTCCAGGCCGCTCTCGAGACCGTTCCTCACAAACACCCCATTGGGATAGATTCCGGTGGCAAATTCGGAGCCGTGGCATATCAACTTTAGTAAAAAAGATAATCCTAAAACAGCACTTTTACAAAGTTTAAGGCAAACTTCGTCAGCACTTTTACACGTCTTCAGTATTTGTGACGAAGCACATGACACCATTAGTTTAAAAAGAAGAGAGACAAATATGTTAATCTCTGCACGCAATTCTAGAGGAAGCTGGTACACTACACAACATATTCACCAGGCAGCACCAAATGGACTAGGAGGGGCCTCTCACCATTTCCAGAAAGGCGACAGACACATGGTCGTCTGTAAGAACGACATGCTCGGTGAGGCCGCCGGTGCTACTCTGGTCCATGACGCGCTGCAGCTCCGCCAGCGGCATGGGCAGGAAGTGGAGGGTGACGTAGCGGTCCCGCTGGCGGTTCAGCCACATCATCATGTCCGCCAATATGCCCGTGCTGAATCGGTCTGCAATGTGGGAGCGTAAGCTGTCAGCCAACCAAACATCGGTGACGCAGTGACCTGCTGCATCAAATATACACGCAAAAGTTATTTTTCTCAAGATATGTAAGTGGCACAAGCTTTGCAGAGTTCAAGTGGTCTCAGCCGTCGAAGACATGCCATAAAGCTCGGCCACCGACGAAAGTAGCGCCACACAGAGTGGTGCGGCCAGCATTGCCTTATAAGGGGAAGGACGGAGCTTCGCAAGAAAACATGACGACAGTGTTTGACTTTCTGTCAGAAACCATCTATAATGCAATACCAAAAATGCGGGCCTAAGGTGAGAGGGGGGGGGGGGGGGGGGCGTCTCCTGGCTACGCTCGTGTCCTCACAAGCAGGGACAGCATGTTGACGCAAATTGATGAAACCCCGAAAAAGTGATCGGGACACGCTGTTGCATCACTGCAATGTAAACTAATCCCATGTGGCTGGAAACGGTGCTACAGCGCCGCCACCGGCGTCGCATCTCCACGCAGTGAAGCAAGCGGAAGCCACAGCTAAATTCTATCAATTCAAAGTCCCGAGTGAGTGGAACAGCGCACGAAATCGGTCGGTAAGTATTAGGTGACATGGGGCTTCTTATCATTTCAGCTTGAATTTGACTTTCAACAGAGTCCATGAAATGTCAAGACCTCGAAACGAATGTTAATTCATGCACTGGGGAAAATTCTGATGTAAAAATCCGAAATAGGCCAGTAACTTTCCGTGATAATGAATTCCTTGTCACTGGCCTTGAATTTTACCTTGAAGGTCACGTGATGTGTACAAAATTGGCGTCAATACGGTGTTTTCGTGCCAAAGTTGCCATTTTACGCGCTTTCGTCGAAATTGGAATTCCTCACTAAAAAATCGCTGGATAGATCGCTAACTTCACGGACACCCATGCACGGCCTACAAAAAAGCAGCATACATAAACATCAGTGCCGTTAGAAACTCTACAAACTGGGCGCCTCAAGTTACGAGAGAAAACAACGTGAAATCTGATTAACCATACGTTTTGACACTTTTCTTTCCACATGCGGCAATCGTATACAGGGTTTCACCGAGGTTTCCTGCCGAGTTACGCACCTCTGCACCAGTGCACTGCGCCAGACTCTCTATCGTACCGAAACGTCGTCACAGAGTTCATATGACACAAAGGCAGGGAGCTAGAATCGCTCTTGAACTAGGGTGGGAGTGGAAAATTCCATCGCAAAAAGACCGTGAGGGAGTGAAAAACTCCATTTACAAAAGATGGAACTTAAGAGCTCGTGACTGATGCTTCAGCAAACAAAGACGTCTGTTTCAAGTTGGCATGGACCTAATATCAGGAACCTGACACACCTATTTCGTTTTTTAACATCTTAGGCCATTAAAGTGAAACAGAATACATAACACACGCGCTCGGGTGGGGGGCAAATTGCCCCCCTTCCGAGAGCTTTTCCCGAATGGTTTCTGAACGGCGCGGTGTAGCCGCGCCAAATTTTGCGTAGCTGTAGACAGTTGCATAGCGGAACGTTTGACATGTAAATTTTAGATGTACCTTGTAAGGTCGCTGATCTATGATAGGTCAAAGTCAGCCCATGGTTTCAGCGAAGGCAATTTCCAGGAAGTCGTTCAATCTGATACAACAAGGGAATGTTTGACGAAGGCATACATCTCTGAGATACTTTGTTAGGCACCACAAATATTGAACGAGCAAATTACGTTGACCTAAGGTCAGGTATGAGGGTCAGACCAGGGTCAAAACCAACCTGATTTGTTAGCCTTAGCGCTTGCTGTATAGGATAGTTTCTGGTGCTCATTTCGAATTTATCGACAGCAGGAACCGCATTATACATCTTCCGTTGACTTCTTGGAGGTCAGAACAGGCCATTGACCTAAGATGACCCGGGTCTAGCGTTTTGTGTTGGGAACATATTGTCTAGCGTAATCGTCGTCGCTTATTCAAATGCAAAACGCAGAGCAGTCGTATCATTTTGGTCACCATGACCTTCAAAGGGTCAAAAAAGGTCAATGACCTCAAATGGGCTTGTGAACTTTTGCTTAGAGACAGTTAACTAGGTTCGGGGGGCGCTTTGGAGACCAACCTGGAATTTGACCTTGTTTGACCGTATTCAACCTGAAGGTTATGACATAGGAAGCTGAAACCCTAACCTAAGTGAGTTTACGTATAGGTCAAGACACCCTGTAAATTTGGTGTTTCTAGCTTTCTTAGTTCCCAAAATCTCTGAGGGGGGGTCAAATTGACACCACCGCCCCCACAGGAGCGAAGGATATCTAGCCGGCCAACCAGGCGCGTGTTAAAGCATGGTAATTTCATGACAGTTTTGCGAGCATGACAAGTTGTTAACACCAATAATTTGATGCTGCAGTTTTCATTTCTCTTCCACAGCACTTTTAAAACAAAACAAAGCAAAGGAATTCAATAACAAAATAACAAGAAAATGCAACAAGCATAAAACACACAAACCAAAAAATCGTGGACTCCTACACATCAGCCCATCACCAAATCAAACACAATGGACATACTTCTGGGTTCTGTTAAGATGGGGGTCAGGGAAAACAAACATTTTGTCACTGTTTCTTACAACACACCAATGCTTATTTCCATGAAAGTAGCCTATGCCTAACCTAAAGAGGCCTTACATGATCTCATCCTGTGTAACCTGTTTGTATCACAGCAGCAGTTGTGAGTTACTGATTCCTGCACAATTCCTATTGATTATTTTGATTGTCATGGCTAACCTATGTCAAGGGCAATAATGGGCATGCTCCACAAAACAATCTCTCTTCTCCAAGAATAACATGACGTTTAGAAGACCATGCCAGTATTGCTGCTTGCCTTTTCAGCTGTAGCAAAATCATCCATTTGGGCTTGTTTATTCATATTTAATGATAAAGTTTGAGATGTTGGATTCAGATTTTAAATTGGGTGGTCTGACTATTTGTTATATACTAATATTTAACTCATATTATAATTGTTATGCGGCTTAGAGTATCACTGTGTTAAAAATATAGTGCATAAGTACAAAACAGTCACTTGCCGGTCAACAAACCCTGACAGCTGTAGAAAGCATCTGGTTAAAGCAGCCATGAGGAACCACTTTAAGAAATTCGGGGCAAATAACCAAGAATATGGACCAAATAAGCCCATTGCATGCCTTGTGGCATCATAATTTGTCTTATGGCAAAACTCGATGCATTAAAACAGAAAATGGCTAACTCTGGTTACCGATCCTGTGTTGAAAGCAGGTAAGGTAAGCAAGGACTTGGTCCACAGGAGACTTACTGGCCTCTTTATGCTCCCCCAAAACAAAAATTCAGTACCTTTTGCATGATCTGCTGGCAGACAGAGTCAACCGACTCACCCCCAAATATAAATATCAATCATGCCCACCAACCTTTGAGTTTAAAATGCGAAACAAGTAAGAGGTGTGCATGATAAACATCTCCAGAGGGCAGAATTTCACCATCAAACACTCCTGCATTTTCTGCGTCAGGTCTATCCCAAGGCTCTATATGGCAGCATTAGAATAGCCTTGCCAGGTAGCCTGGCGAGTCAGACACTCGATAGGCTTGGATTTATCATTATTGGGCACCGCCATGAACCAAGAAAACGGTTAACCGAAGGTTTAACAGGGCAAAAATGGCAGTAAAAATAAGCTCCGTGCTTCAAATTGTCTCCTTCATTCCCTGTGAATTGTTCACGCTTGGGTGCATATCAAACATGTTTGGGTGGCTGGCGAATTAATCCAATTTATGTTTGAAATACGTACAAGTTTGCAGTTGGAGCATCTTGCAGAGAAATTGGTCAAAATTTTAAGCAGCAGATGGCGCCTCTAAAGACAACCGAAAAGGAGGGAAGAATAAAGTGGTGTCACACTGGTATGATACCAAGAAAAACAAAAGTGGCTAAATAAATATAAAGACTGGTACTTTTCTCGCGAAATTTTGCAGTCAGCTGATTTGACTTAAAAACTGTTAATGTAAGTTTTCAAATGGTGATATTCATCTTGCAAGTTTAATTTAGAAGACATTTCTTGAACTTTTCCCTCATGCATTTCGTGAATGATGCAATTTAGTGGTCAAGTTTCCTCGGGAAAAAATAAATACATGGAGTAAAATTCTCTACCAGCCCTTGCTGGTGTTTGCACCAGGCTCTGCTTTCGTGGTGTGGTGGTGAGACAAAACAAATACGGGATGGGCGAAAACCCTGCATTTGACGCACAGCTGCAGACTGTGATGCATTTTGTAAACAAACCAAACTTAATACGTGCAAGCGGTTGGGGTCGCCAGTGGGGTCACAAGTGTGGGGATGGCAGCGGGGGTCACAAGTATGAGTCACAAGTGTGGGGATGCCAGTGGGGGTCACAAGTGTGAGGATGCCAGTGGGGTCACAAGTGTGAGGATGCCAGTGGGGGTCACAAGTGTGAGGATGACAGTGGGGTCACAAGTGTGAGGATGACAGTGGGGTCACAAGTGGGAGGATGCCAGTGGGGTCACAAGTGGGAGGATGCCAGTGGGGTCACAAGTGTGGGGATGGCAGCGGGGGTCACAAGTATGAGGACGCCAGTGGGGTCACAAGTGGGAGGATGACAGTGGGGTCACAAGTGTGAGGATGACAGTGGGGTCACAAGTGTGAGGATGCCAGTGGGGGTCACAAGTGTGGGGATGCTAGTGGGGTCACAAGTGTGGGGATGCCAGTGGGGTCACAAGTGTGAGGATGCCAGTGGGGGTCACAAGTGTGGGGATGCCAGTGGGGGTCACAAGTGTGAGGATGTCAGCGACCACCGACAGCTCAGACGGCCTGCTATCGATGTGGAAATCACGAAAGCCGTTACAGAGCACGGGAGCGGTATGATATAGTTATTCACAAACACGCCGACGAGCCAGGCGTGCATCATCTGCAGCGGCCGCTTCATGCAATGGGGCACCACCGGGGTCATTGCCGACCTTCTGCGGGCACGGACTGTGGGCGATGCGCCGATAAAATATGAACAGGATGTTGTGTGCGCAGTCACCGGCGGACCAGTCAGCAGCGGTGTTTTGCCGAATAAACTGTGCGATAGGCGTCCCGATGGCATGTATGCTTCAAAAAAACCTCCACTGCTGTCCGGAACTAGCTCAAAGCTACTTGCCTCGGCTGGATAATCTTGATTGCGCAGAGGTAAATATGAAGGTACTTTGAAAACCTCAAATGTTATATTATGATGCAAACTGGTGCCAATATTGGTCCGTGAAGCATGCTTAAACATAAGCCTTGGCAAAAATCAGGCCTGGGCAGATTGTTTGGTTGCAAAAATGCTGGCTTACCAGAAATGTGCACTTTGTGAATAAACTCTGCCCTTGCAGACATTTACGCAACATGCAATGAAAATAAGAACAATGCAGGCGTTGAAGCATACAACTGCTGCGGATGAATATTTTTCTTAGAAACACTTGGTACTTCAGGTTTTCTCCTTGTGCACTAAGCCCGGGCAGCGGACTAGGGGAGGGGCACCTGCCCACAAACTCTGGGTTACATGTTACATTAATCCTATAATGGTATATGGCAAGAAACGATGTATAACATCACATTTTCCCTCTATTCCTTATTCCCGCAGTTTCCACCATTACCGCACCAAGATATGGGTATGTTTACCGGATAGCGCGTTTCTTGAAGATAATGATTAGATTGAATAATTAAATGCCTATTGCGACAATGCCCCCACTGCTTTAGCATAAATGTCAGTCATCTTCGGCAACGTTGTGAACGAACCACCGCCAAGGACCAAAATTTCATCATGTTAAAATAATGTCATCAAACGCACGGATCTTTTTCTGCTGTCTCTGTGTGGACTACACATTTTGATGTCAGTAGGGTCACGTCACATGTTTTCATTATTGCGAGGCTGTTCTATACTCTCACATTGCATGGTACTTGAGTCATACGAATTCAATGGCGACTTTTGAAATTTGACACCCCTCCGTCCTTACCTAATGCACAAAATAGGATACATATATATATATATATATATATATATATATATATATATAACCTTCCCTAATTAACATTTTGTACACACACACATATATATATATATATATATATATATATATATATATTTGAATTCTTTTGGCAGAATTCTTTCTTTGATACATGTTTGATTAAAAATAACTGCTGACTCAGCATTGACGAGCTTCTTGATGCATCGTTCTAGTTTCCGGGCCTTTGACTTTGCGTCATCGCTTAGATTAAAGATGGTTCGCACAAAATTACTCATATATTCATCACTCCTTCCATTCTAGCGTTTCGAGATCTCATCTCATCTTCGCAGAAGACTAAATTGCACAAGAAATAAGTTTTGAGTTTTAAAGGATGAAAAATTGTGCACTACTGTTGGAAAACATCTTTTGGTACGGAGAACATAAATGAAGAATAACTGATTGAAGTAGGACGGATTGCTATTTTCACCTTCATACATGTAAGAAACACTCATAATGGGAACATCACAAAGACACAATGGGAACACTGTCACAATCACATCAGAAGTGCTCACCGCCCACCACCTAGTAGCTCAAGAGTTCTGCAAGAATTTGTCTGTCTGTTTAAGGCCGGAGAGAGTTCGTTAATGAACATGCTTTCCCAAATTTGAAGGCGTCTTCTGTCACTGCACGTCCGTAAAATGTCAGTGCTGTCTGTCAGTTGTTGTCGTGTCAATGTCATGTCGTGTTCCTGTCGCATGTGGTCCAGAGGTGCCCCGTCACGTAAGTGCATTGTCAGGCGTCGTGAGAGTGTGGTTGTGGTCACACCAATGCAGTGTATGGGACGAAGTTTGCAGCCTTCGATGTTGCATTGGAATTGATGCACTACAATGGTGCATTTCAGTTTGTCGGGTTTGTCTGGGCTGTTTCTCATAAGAAAGTTCGATATCTTCTTATTACAATAGTAAATGACAATGTCTATTTTGTGGTCGTTTTTGCCTTTAACATGTTGAGAGATAATTTCCCGCAAAGCTTTTTCGTCTCGTTTATGAGCAGATGTCATTTGATTTTGATAATACAGTTTGACGGTCGGTTGGATGTCTTGCCTTGGTTTGCTGTCAAAGTGCCTTGTCATATGTCGTGTCTCGTTTTCAATGTCAGAATTTGAAAAACCGTTGTTCACCAAGATCTCTTTGATTCGTGTCAATTCTGAATGTAGTCCTGTCCAATCAGAGCAGTGCTTAAATGCTCGTCGAAGAAAGGACCTTATGACGCTAATTTTGTAGCGTCGAGGACACTCACTGTCAGCATTTAAGCACCGTCCGTTGGTAGTTTGTTTTCTGTACACAGTCGTTTTGAATTGTTGTCCTTGTCCATCGACAGCTACGTCAAGAAAGGGTATTACGTTTTGCACACTTTGCTCTGTTGTGAATTTTAAGCCAGACCGTTCTTAAAAGGTGTTTTTGAGATGTTCTAGTTGGTCAATGTCCCTAACTTCTACAAAGATATCGTCTACGTAGCGGCAGTAAATGTCCGGTTTTTTGTCGTCATTTTGTAGTATGTCGGTTTCTACGTGTCCCATAAAGAAATTAGCGAATAGAGGTCCTAGAGGTGAGCCCATCGCAATACCCTCAATTTGGCAATACATTCGGCCATCAGGCCCGCGGAAAGGAACTTCCAACGTGCAGGCTTTTAGTAATTGTTCAAGAAGGCGCCTTGATATTTTGAGAGGATTCTATAGGTTGGTGAAGGGAAATTGCAAAAATTGCAAAACGTCTTAATGGTCTTCTGTCCCCATATCTTCCCATGTCTTACAGCTTGTCATCAACGGATGAGTTTATTGATATAGTGCGATCTCGTCAACCTAGGGGCCTGCTAGCCTCTCTAGATGTTGAAAATCTATTTACAAACGTGCCTATTGAAAGAACCATATCCATCATCCTTGACCGCGTCTACAATCATCCTGAAATTCCTCCTCTCAAAATATCAAGGCGCCTTCTTGAACAATTACTAAAAGCCTGCACGTTTGAAGTTCCTTTGCGCGGGCCTGATGGCCGAATGTATTGCCAAATTGAGGGCGTTGCGATGGGCTCACCTCTAGGACCTCTATTCGCCAATTTCTTTATGGGACACGTAGAAACCGACATACTACAAATGACGACAAAAAACCGGACATTTACTGCCGCTACGTAGACGATATCTTTGTAGAAGCTGGGACATTGACCAACTAGGACATCTCAAAAACACCTTTGAAGAACGGTCTGGCTTAAAATTCACAACAGAGCAAAGTGTGCAAAACGTAATACCCTTTCTTGACGTAGCTGTCGATGGACAAGGACAACAATTCAAAACGACTGTGTACAGAAAACAAACTAACAACGGACGGTGCTTAAATGCTGACAGTGAGTGTCCTCGACGCTACAAAATTAGCGTCATAAGGTCCTTTCTTCGACGAGCATTTAAGCACTGCTCTGATTGGACAGGACTACATTCAGAATTGACACGAATCAAAGAGATCTTGGTGAACGACGGTTTTTCAAATTCTGACATTGAAAACGAGACACAACGACATATGACAAGACACTTTGACAGCAAACCAAGGCAAGACATCCAACCGACCGTCAAACTGTATTATCAAAATCAAATGACATCTGCTCGCAAACAAGACGAAAAAGCTTTACGGGAAATTATCTCTCAGCATGTTAAAGGCAAAAACGACCACAAAATAGACATTGTCATTTACTATTGTAATAAGAAGATATCGAACTTTCTTATGAGAAACAGCCCAGACAAACCCGAAAAACTGAAATGCACCATTGTAGTGCATCAATTCCAATGCAACATCGAAGGCTGCAAACTTCGTCCCATACACTGCATTGGTGTGACCACAACCACACTCTCACGACGCCTGACAATGCACTTACGTGACGGGGCACCTCTGGACCACATGCGACAGGAACACGACATGACATTGACACGACAACAACTGACAGACAGCACTGACATTTTACGGACGTGCAGTGACAGAAGACGCCTTCAAATTTGGGAAAGCATGTTCATTAACGAACTCTCTCCGGCCTTAAACAGACAGACAAATTCTTGCAGAACTCTTGAGCTACTAGGTGGTGGGCGGTGAGCATTTCTGATGTGATTATGACAATAGTGTTCCCATTGTGTCTTTGTGATGTTCCCATTATGAGTGTTTCTTACATGTATGAAGGTGAAAATAGCAATCCGTCCTACTTCAATTAGTTATTCTTCATTTATGTTCTCCGAACCAAAAGATGTTTTCCAACAGTAGTGCACAATTTTTCATCCTTTAAAACTCAAAACTTATTTATTGTGCAATTTAGTATTCTCCGAAGATGAGATAAGATCTCGAAACGCTAGAATGGAAGGAGTGATGAATATATGAGTAATTTTGTGCGAACCATCTTTAATCTAAGCGATGACGCAAAGTCAAAGGCCCGGAAACTAGAACGATGCATCAAGAAGCTCGTCAATGCTGAGTCAGCAGTTATTTTTAATTAAACATATACATATATATATAAATATATATATATATATATATATATATATATATATATATATACATATATGTATATATTTACGTGTGTGTGTGTACAAAATGTTAATTAGAGAAGGTTTTATATATATATATATATATATATATATATATAAATATAGCAGCTCTAAGTTAGTTTATACCATTACGTGCACAAGTGGCTTGCGGTGGGAAAATACACATTTATTTTGCAGTCTAGTTTTCACGCCATCTCATTCACCTTTAGCTACACCTGATTCCGATTCACATCACGTATATCATGCATCACACGCGAAATTTCTTTGCCAAAATGATAACTATTCGCAGTCGTGGCAACCGGGATCAGTTAGTCAAACCAGCGCGATGAACAGGAAGGAGATGACATTTGAGGACAGGTAGGGTTCGCATGGAAGATGAGGCTGCAACAGTTCACCTTCTGATATCATTTAGGATATCCATAAGATGCACAGCCATTTAACTATTAATGGTGAATTGGGATGGAGTGACAACATCATGGAATGCCTGACATGTTTAGCCATGGTCGGGGGGTCGCTGTGCTCAGCTCCGTAGATGAAGGTAAACTTCAGCCCCTGCTTACCCCAAATTAAACGTGTCAAAGTGAAGTGGTATGTACATAGCATATGATTGCTCGTGTAAGGCTGCATCGGATTCATGTGATTGAACACGACTGCATTTGACCATTTCCCCAACCTTCATTATAATAGTCATATAGTTATCACACAGTTGCTCTCCACTCACATTATATTACGAATTGTACTTGTTTCTTATTCGCTTGTGTGTGTTTTTAGTCACCCTAGTCGGTGATCTTTTCACGTCTTACGAGTTTAAAGGTGTGCCAGTTATTTTCTTGCATGATTTGTTTCGCTCAGGCTAGGCAACCAATAGCTACCTTAGTCATGAGAGCCACTCATATTCAATATCTCAAATGTCGGCTATGCTTTGTCTGGTGCTTAAAATTGTATGGGACGTATTGTATGATTGTATGTTGCATGTATAAGGCGGTTAAGGAGTTATTTCAGAACCCGGACAGGGAAAGGGATAATTTTCAACCCCGAAGTGGTTGAAGGTTAAAAATACCAGGTTTGTCTGATCTCACAATTTTACCTTGATAACTCGCTCGGCTGACAAAGGCTATTACTACTTTCGATTTACGATGCATATTAACCAGTTAGACGGTTTCAAGCAGAAGCAGCCCCCCCCCCCCCCTCCATATCTGACGTCGTGGTATTCCGTACCTTCACCACGGACCGGAGGCATGGTCGCGCGCCGGTACGCCTTATCACGGCAACATAACAGACGGCTTCCAAGGTACTACGACCACCGCAAATCAATAGGGCCGACGTGTGTGGACTTAACCTCCAGGCGCTGGCCACCTACGAACCCACCCTCGCGAGGGCGGCAAAGTGGCAACTCTGAGCAAACATGCATGGTCTAATGCATGAATGCTCTCAGATGCGTGATAAAAAGGCTGGATTACCGGCTGCCAGCCTTCGAAAAACACCGATGTAAGGTTTTCAGAAGATTGGACATGTGCGCAGAAGGCTACGGACAGAGACCATTTACGAGACCTCACTGGTGCCACGCGCCAGGCCAGCCCGAGCGTCGCCGAGATAAAGCGGGGCGTGAGCAGGACTAAAGCAGGACGCCGCGACTGGGGCGCATGCCACGCCTGCTGGTCCAGTCGTTACAGCTGGACGCGTCCGCGCGCTGGTTCCACAAATCCAGCGTTGTATCGCGGCGCTTGGCATTGTGACGATCGGCGAGGGTTATCGACAGAGCGGCTCCTTGCATTGTGGATGCCCTCCCTCCACCTGAGGTGACGCTGCTTGACGACCGCGCCCCCATACAATATTCAAATGTACACATTGGTAGCCAGACACTGACAAATGCGCATAGTGGTGTCCTACAAGGACAAACAGAACAATAACCAAAACTATGTGAAGAGACGTTAATCATCGGTGACATCCGGCGTTTTGTGGTCTGTGCGATACCGTACTCATTGAATGCACTGCTGTGGCACTCACGGAAATTATGCATCGATTGTTTTTGCGGGCATAGTTTTCAGAAGAAAACGAATGATCACTATCATGCGCTGGAAATGGAAACATGCACATCCTGTATTCATGGAAAAGGTTGGCGTGGAACGGCGCACCTCTGTGGGAGAATGCTTCCTCCGACCTTCACTTTGCACTTAGTTTCTGCACTCTGCACTAACTAGCGCCCAGTAAGCTGCACCATAACCGCTGCTGCGTGTCTACCCGCCGATGTTGTGAAGAAGACGAAGCAGCTGAAGCTGTGGCTGTGGTCGGACGTGAGACCTCAGGGCCCGGGTCAGATGGGCGTCGGGTTCACAAATAGTTGCCAATGCAGCGATGGGTCCCTCATCACGGCATCCCACACGAAGAGCTGAAGAAAAATGCATGTATGCAATCGTAAAATATCCCATTCACGGTTCTTCGGATTGCTTAGCCATTGCATCATGCCTCAGGACGGTACAGTGCAAATGAAGCAAATACCATCTGGAGTATACGGCCACGTCCGAGTGTGAGCCCCTCCCCTCTGGAGTGTGCGACCACGCCCCGAATGTGAGCTCCCTCCCCTCTGGAGTATGTGACCACGCCCCGAGTGTGAGCCCCCTCCCCTCTGGAGTATACGGCCGCGCCCCGAGCGTGAGCCCCCTCCCCTCTGGAGTATGCGACCACGCCCCGAGTGTGAATTCCCTCCATTCTGGAGTATACGGCCACGCCCCAAGTGAGAACCCCCTCCCTTTTGGAGTATACGGCCACGCCCCTAGTGAGAACCCCCTCCCTTTTGGAGTATACGGCCGCGCCCCGAGTGTGAACCCCTCCCCTCTGGAGTATACGACCACGCCCCGAGTGTGAACCCCGTCGCCCTCGATAGACCAGACGCGCCGTGCGTCACAGCGCACGGTGACGCAGTCGTCCCCGGTAGTGCGGCAGGCGGCACATCATAACCTACCGATCACCGCAGGCGGCACACGCGCTGCATGAAGGCAGCGCTAGGGAATTAACGAGCAGCTGGCACACCACGCAGCCGTCATTGTGCGCTACGCCAGCAATTATGGACCGTTCTGAGGCGACGCTGAGCCGACCGCCCGCTCACACGACCACCGGCCGCCCGGCCGCCCGGCGTCCCCAGCGGTACCGCCTCGGGGCCTGTCGAGCGGTCAGCAGCGCCGGGGTGTCAGCCGTGGGTGACCGATCGCCACGGGGAGATGTTGGCGCAGGTGCGTGTGACGCGCTCGTTCCCGGCCGGCCGGCTTCGGCGTCGGCGCACAGCGGCCGTCTAGCACGCAACACCGGCGAGTTATGGCAAGCCGACAACCGCTTCGGCTCCGCGGCTACGCTTGCAGGGTGCACACGTTTCATGGTATAAAGTTTGTGCAGCGTATCGACAGTCACTTTGCTCTACCGTTACACGTCCAGAGCGTACACGCTTCTTGTTATACAGCATTCGCAGTGCATCGTAAAAAGTTATGACACGCGTGAGTCATGACTGTCATGCTGGCCCGCGCACCGGATATGCGCGGTGTAGTTCGACATGTTCGCATAAGGTAATAGAGCTTGGTAGTTAGTAAGTATTAAGTAAGGTATTATAAGTTAAAGTATTAAGTAAAGGTAATAGGCCAAACGGTGGGGCAGGAGAAGGGACATCCAAGATGTCTTGGGTTCGTTCTCCCATGATCCTTCCGCAAGCGTGGTGTATATCACACAGAGTTGGGGGGGGGGGGGGGGCTTTCTCTTGTTCCCTCTGTGGCAAAGCCCATGTGAAAAAGTGTATGACTGCCAACTCTAGATATAATGAAAACAAATGACCCATATATCTCAGCATGGGAGGGCACCGTTGCCAAAAACAGTAATGCCTGTACTCGTTGCCCTGTTACGTCAGAAAGGCAGTTCAGAGAAGACAGTAACAGTAGCCTCTTTTCTGGAGAAAAACTAGGAGATTAAATATATAGATGAGATGATATTTCGGGAACATGTCTCCATCGAAACAATAGTAGAAGTGCTATTACTTCGGCCATTGTTTCGATACAGGTATGTTGCCGAAATATCAACGCATCTATATCTCCACTCTCCTGGTTTCTCTACGAGGAATGGGGCAATAACTACTGTCTTATTTATGCGAATAATGTTCCTCGCAAATACACTCAACTGCTCACGTAATTTAGAAGGGTGGCTTAGTAAATCGTCGCTCCACACCTCTACAAAAATCCAACTGAAGCTGTTCTGGTCTGTTACTCCATTGCTTCAAAAGGCAACTGAAAATGCAAAAGTCAGATAATCATTTTTAAGGTTTCCTTAATAAGTTATATTGCCCTACAGCGATAGGACGAAACTCTGCTGAAAAGGCAAGCTACTTGCATATGAGCTGTATGACACATAGCTTAGCTCTCGTTTTGCTCACTGGAACTGTAGCATGAGCTGTACTCATGGAGCATCTGGTATGGTTAAAAGTTGCCTTGGTGTAACTCTGCTGCTGTCTGGAAATGCTTTTTTAGTTGTCACAGAGTCGGACACATTTTAAGTTATTGGCATTTGTGACACCAAAACACTTTGTGGAAGTTTTCAGATTACAGATTACATTGTAACGGGGCAGTGGCTACAAACCAACGAAAACTGATCGGTCCTTTATCCTTTTAAAGAACACACAACGAGCCCGCTACCTAGCTTCTCAAAAGTGTATTTCCGTTACGCAACGAAGTAACGGGGTGCCGGCCAGGCTCACCTATGCATCTCAGAATGCACCTGCACGCGGGCATGTGCACAATGCATCACCGAATAAGGCTTAGGCCACCGGCCGGCAATAATGGGGCTGGAAGGTTATTGTCCATCACGAATGGTTTCGCCGGCTTCTTTGACTGATGACGGCGCTGTCAAACGTATTTGCTGTCACTCTCACTCCTGTTTAAGTAATGGGCGCCCGCCGTGTGTCGGCGTGGCTGGCTCCTCCCTGTAATACCATTTGTGCTGGCATGTGCGGATCAGACATCGCCTGCTGTTGACGTGGTGTCACGTGGTGGGCTGGCATGTGTGGATTACACATCGTCTGCTATTCACGTGGTGTGCTAGCATGGGTGGATCAAACATCGCCTGCTGTTCACGTGGTGTGCTGGCATGCGTGGATCAAACATCGCCTGCTGTTCACGTGGTGTGCTGGCATGCGTGGATCAGACATCGCCCGCCGTCCACATGTGACGTCCGACCACAAATTCGCTTGGATACATACCTGAGGTGGGATATTGTTACCGTCGCACAGGTGCGATCGTAGCAATATTACAGCTATCAGAACATTACTAGATATGGTTGCGACTGGGATCTGTGTCGCACACACGGGAGGAGAATACTGAGTCAGGAGGAAACGTATGAGCCATGCCGCCGCGGCTGATAGCGCTAGACGTAATCATACGAGAGGCAGTCATGTGCTTGGGATCGCCAGTGTCATGTGACGTCACCAGTCCGGGGAAGGTGCACCGTGGAAAACTTGGATGACGTCACTGTAGATGCTTTCATAATTGAAGCATTGTGATCCTGTTTGAAACGGCATATTGCAAGTAACAGTGAATCTACAGAACGACGCAAGGCTCATCAAACAGCAGTCACTTTATGCTTGGCTTCACTTAATGTACACCATCTGCTCTATTTCTATCACCTCAACGTCATCCATCATGAGGAATGAGGCTAATAGTACTACATCTATGCGTGGTAATGTTTCACAAAGTTGCATTAAATGATTAAGGTAGTTTTCACTCAAATTGCAATAGATTGGCTTTTGCGTTACAAATAAAATGCTTTGAGTCATTTTGGAACTGATAATCCCAGATTCGCCAAGGTAAAGCTAGGCAGCCTTTACGCAAGCGGCAGATCTCAGGAGCAATGCTTTTGTTTGTTTCTCAGCTATTTCAGCTTTCGTGAACCAGAATTATCTGGCTTTTTTAGTTTGGCGATGTTCTTCGCCTTAGCGCGGAAACGCAAGCGGGAATCTCCACCAAAGCTGAAAAAGCGCAAACAGTAATACACCTAGCTAAATATGCTTCACATCTCAGGAAAAAACGTGTTTTATAGGACTGATTTAATGGTATTGAGTGCCGTATTCCGTTGATATCTGGAAGACAGCGGCATGCCCTTTACAAGGTACGCTCCATTTGATTGTTCCTTTGTATGTCAAAAGAGGCAAGCCTCCATCGAACACATCCATTTAGGTTTAACTGTCAAACAACGTAAAGCAATATGCAACGACATGAAAAAGGCTGAAAGGTCGAGGGTCAGATGCAGGGGCAGCACAGCAGCGGTGGGGGGGGGGGGGGCAGGGGGGCAGGGGGGCATTTGCACCGCCTGCCGATAGACAAAGGGGCAAGACCATGTTTTCGCTCCATTAAGTGTTTTTGGAAAATCCCTGTTTCCTAAACTAAAGTCATTGTAGTTCTCATAGATAAACAAAGTCCGGTCAAGGAGTTCCCCATTGCTTGGGTGGAGAGTAATAAATAATTTTTATTTAACTCCGTATTCTGGATCCTTTTCGTGTCTACGCTTCTTTATTTGGATGCGACACACGTTGCAATTTGATAGAGAGAGCGCGAGTCCTCGATGCCTCTCCCCCTGAATATGCCACTGTACCTCCTTTGAGCAGGCCCCATCTTGTTCAGAAGGCCCCCTGGAAAATCCCTCATCTCAAATTCGTGGCGCGGCCCCTTGGTCAGATGCTTTATAGCTGATATCCTTCTTCCAAGATAAACACAGTTAGGCTTGCTTTCGCGCGCCCGACAGCATTTTTCCGAATGATGTACAATCCATAGCCGCTACTAAGCATTTCATTTCATAATTGAGATTTTCTCATTCCAAAAACCTCTGATGCACATTCCATGATCCTTATGGCTATCTTTCCATAACGACGAAACAAAGACAGAGCTTTTTTCAACCATGAACGGAAATCTTTCCTAAGATTTTCTTTTGCTGTCTATCGTGCTTCATGCATGACATGGCATTCATTGCTTTATCATTCCATGCGGGACTTCACGATATTGTATTCATTGCCTTCGAAAAGGTCAAAGGTCTACTACTGACACGTCTGCGCCGTGTCCCGTGCAATTGCAAATTGTCAATCGTGAACTGGAAACTGACATTTTAGCCCCTTCTGGCGAATAGTTTTCATTTGGAACGGAGACAAAATTTATGTTCTATACTTCGCTCTACTCATTTTCTGTTGCCTTGCTTTCAGATAGTGTTAAATCGGTGCAGTGTTTTTGTGTACCAGTGCTTATTCGTGATAGCCTTTGACCGTGTTTAATTGACCGGACCACATCCTAGGCTTTTATAAGCCATGGCTTCAAACGTGAAAACCGTCGGCTTGGCTAAATGTTTTTAGGAACCACTCTTCAACTGGGCGATCAGGGACTGCAAGATTGGCAAGTTAGTTGGCTCCTTGATTTTCTCCTGCAACTCGAGCAGTCAAAAAGCCAGGTTCGTCCGGTATGTCATCGGGCTGTATGTTCCGCGGACTGCGCGTCCGGACCACAGCTTGTGAAAACTCCTCATGGTGCAATAAGTTCGTCGCAGGCTCATGAAAGGCGATTAATTGCTCGTATTGTGTGTCAGCCCTCAACTTATACGATTGCCCATTCGATTGAAGAACGACCGAACTAGGGATCGGTCGTTTCCATCGGTTGATTACAGTATCTCGCCGCCAAATGTCAGGAAAAACTAGGAAGCAGTCGTTTCCATTGATTGATTACGGCACGATTCACAAGATAGTGGTTGCATAATTAGACGAAACCATTTTGACTTGGGAGTGGGAACATTTAACGACGTGACTAATCCAACATGTGGATTAGCCTGAACTACCCAAAAATTTTGGTTTCTCCTTGAATTTAGGGCACCTTATTGTTGCGTCTAGATGAAAAGCGGCATCATAAATTGCAACGAATTGCCTGCGATATATCGTGGGGCTATAATAGGGCCATAAGGGATGTAACGGGGCTGACAGTTCTACACTGAGGTATTGCACAACATTCGCATTGTAATACTGTCGTTTGCTTTGTAGGGAAATGTTTCAAAGGTTGCACGCAAGGGCACACTCGTAACACGGAGGACGGCTCAGTATCACAGAAAACAAGCGTGTCAAGTCGCTAAATTTCACAACATATTTTGAAAGCGGCCTCCCCTTCATACCCACCAACGCAGTTCTATGGGTTGCTGTCATTTATGACATTCAATGACTCGGAGTGCAAAATCCGATTGAATTTGTTGGCATCTTCGCATCCCTTGGATAAGTCTTGGCTCTCAATCCATGCCTATCTCAGATCCCTTGATGTTGGACGAAAATCGCAAAAAAGTTGTGATAACCGTAGAAGGCGACAACAGCTTGGATCTTGTTTACGGAAACTCTTATTTTGTAAATGCTTTGTTTTGTTCTTGTTTGATTTCTTAAGAAGGCCTTGTGGATAATTGATAATGGATTTGCAAGAGCAATGCATTCTGAATGTTTGCGTACGTGTGACCGTGGGCTGAGTATTTTGCGAGACAACGCCGCTTGCTGCCCGAATTCACTACTCAGCTCGCGTGGCTCGAGTTTGTCTGCTTATTCTGCGTTCATCAAACCATTAAACAGTTTGCTTGTTATTTCTACCGCGCCGATCGCCTACCTCAGTCGTGTGCTGCCATTTTTCGCGCCGCCTTCGACAACATAGGCATGAATGACCGTGGAGAGATCGTTTCCGTGCCGTGCTATGACACCACACGGCCGCTCGTGCCAGGTCCACTTCCTGGCCTTTACAGTCGATGGGGTCAAATGCTGCTCACGTTGCGGCACTCGCACCCAATGCCCCTGTATTTCGGGCCCGGTGTCTTCCCCAAACCTCGGAAGGTTTGGGAAAAGAAAAAATCCTCTAGTGTTTAAGAAGGTTTCAACGAAACTAATACCTGAAAAATTGACAGCTTCAGCGTTTAGCCCGTTTCTGTAAGAAAAATGTAATTTAAATACCATATATCTAAGCAAAATGTACTAAAATAACTTCAAAATGGTGTATCATGATATACTCGGTCATTTGAATCAAGTAGTACTATAGGTTTTTACAAGTAGGTATGCGATAAAAAATTGAGAAGTAGCTTGCGTGCGCAACAAGTCATCATAGTGTGTTTCTACCTCTCATTGTGACACTGCCCTTGTGTCGCCTTGCTGTCCCTGCCACTCACTTCCCACTGCCTCATATCACGCTCCTTGTTGCGGACAACTGAACTACAGCTGTGGCGAGCTGTGAGCAGTATTACCAGTGCCCTCTTTAACCTTTCCCTGTAAGTGGGCCTCTAGCGGTTTGAGGAGTAATTCGCACCTACAATGACTAGCATAAGGGAAACGATAACGTAGTGGTTAAGCTGTGTGTCTGGGAAACCACCGGAAGTGCAGGATACAGGGGCGCAGTACAGGCAGAGGGCACAGGGCCTCCCCTCCCTCTCAGGTCCTGAGAGTCCCGAAGGACCCCAGAGAACCGAGACTAAGTGTTTTTTTATGGGCTGCGAACTGGCCGGAAGGCTTATTAAAGGGCTCCAGCCCACGGGGTCGGTCTCTTAAATGCTATTCAGGGGATCTTTGTGCCGATCTGGGGCCACCGGAGTCGATGAGGAACTCTACATATGTCGATCAGGCACCACCAGCACCGGACACTTGGTTCCACGTCAGTCTGGGCCAAAGGGTCTATTTCTTAAGCGTGGACGGTGGAAGGGGAACGTGTATATATATATATATATATATATATATATATATATATATATATATATATATATATATATATATATTATAATGACATATAAAAACTAA
This sequence comes from Pollicipes pollicipes, assembly GCF_011947565.3. Lineage (NCBI taxonomy): Eukaryota > Metazoa > Arthropoda > Thecostraca > Pollicipedomorpha > Pollicipedidae > Pollicipes > Pollicipes pollicipes. The sequence continues at coordinate 7,395,556 of NW_023596136.1, read as the reverse complement.
TGACATGAGTCCACAATCAGACACTATGAGGGCCCTGTGTCAGCTAGGAGTCCTAAGACGGAACTGAGGGCTCCGCCCCATTTTGGTCAGAGACCCGATAAGTTGAACTGCAGTCCCTGTGTTGATCTGGCAAGGATACAGGTCGGGGACACACGGGACACGCGCCCGCCCCAATTCTGTTCCGAGGGGATCCGATGATCAAAAGTCAGAAGGGCAGGCTGTATGTCAAATCATGGAGCTACGCCCGTGACGCCGGGTCCTCAAATGTCATTCAAAGTTCCTTTTGCGCCGATTGGGCACCCCTGGATCAACGCGTGACTCTACTTCTGTCACGAACCACCAACACCGAACTCTCGGATCGGTGTCAGTCAGAGCCCTGGGGCACATTTCTCAAGCAGGGACAGAGCTGGGGCGCGGGATGTGCTTTAGTCCGGCCCCTGAAACAGTGAACGGGTCCTGTACTAGTTAGGGGGAATCAGTGACTAACAGGGCCTCCTGTGACCATGGAAAAGTGAGCCTCAAGTCGGCCAGGGAAACACATGCTGAACAAAAGCAGGGACGAACCCCAAATGCCATCTGCTCTGCTGGCAGGGTGTGAAAGGTTTGGCGCCGGTGTTCCGTAGTCTGCGGTGAACCCTCCAGTCAGACCTCATCACATGTCCGATCAGTCGAGTGCTATCCCAAAGGTTTGGCGGCGGTGTTCCGTAGTCTGCAGGAAACCCTGCAGTCAGGCCACATCACATGTCCGATCAGTCGAGTGCTATCCCGGTTTGATTGCTGTTTCTGCTTCGCTCAGGCGAGCCGTCGGCAGGCAGTATCGTACCGCCTTCGGGGACGTCGTTGGGGAACTGAGGAAATCTATCGGCAGCTTGCAACTCGTTACTTATGGCTTTTGTGCAGGACTATCGGCGGAGCGGTTCAGGCTGTTACGTCCTTACTGTGGGTGCGCGTCGTGGGCCTGAAGCGCTTTGTGTTCAGATAACCCAGCTTAAATCACGGTCATCGCATTCGGCGTGCACACTAGCCCAGGTGAACGGTGCAGGAGATGCCTACAGGACGATGATCCATCAATGAACGGAGAGGTTATCCAAGAAGTGCCCCATGCGCGCGCGCGCGCCGTGCGTGCGTGCGTGCGTGTGTGTGTGTGTGTGTGTGGTGTGTGGTGTGGGTGGGTGGTGTGGTGTGGGTGTGGGTGTGGGTGTGGGTGTGGGTGTGGGTGTGGGTGTGGGTGTGGGTGTGGGTGTGGGTGTGGGTGTGTGGGTGTGGGTGTGGGTGTGGGTGTGGGTGTGGGTGTGGGTGTGGGTGTGGGTGTGGGTGTGGGTGTGGGTGTGTGGGCGTGGGCGTGGGTGTGGGTGTGGGGTGTGGGTGTGGGTGTGGGTGTGGGTGTGGGTGTGGGCGTGGGTGTGGGTGTGTGTGGGTGTGGGTGTGGGTGTGGGTGTGGGCGTGGGTGTGGGTGTGTGGGTGTGTGGGTGTGTGGGTGTGGGTGTGGGCGTGGGTGTGTGGGTGGGTGGGTGTGGGTGTGTGGGTGGGTGGGTGTGGGTGGGTGTGTGGGTGTGTGGGTGGGTGTGGGGGTGTGGGTGTGGGTGTGGGTGTGGGTGTGGGTGTGCGTGTGGGGGGGTGGGTGGGTGGGTGGGTGGGTGTGGGTGTGTGGGTGTGTGTACTCGAGTGCAAATACTCGTACCTCGGGGCATGCACTCGTGTACTTGAGCTATGAACAGACTTGATCTTAACTCCGGCAAATCGTAACAAGATTTCAACGGTATTAAATCGATCAGATTTCAGAACGCTTCTCGTTTTGGCCGGAATCTGATTCGGATCCGGTTTCATCGGTTACTCGGTCATCGCACTCAGAATTCAGCCATATGCACAGTTTGGGGCAGAATCAGCTGATTCGATCCTGCGTTGAAAATATCACACACAAAACAGAGCAATTTCTCAGGCGTTTGCGCAGCTGAGCTAACAATGCGCAGGATGAGCCAGCCAGCTGATATGCGTTAAATATACCATACCACGTTAAATATACCACACCACGTTAAACATACCACAAAAATTTGTGAAGCATCTACCCTGCTGCTGGCGGTACAGAGAATGGTTTTGGGGATGGTAAAGGCGTGATGGAATAACGTATATCTACCGTCTATGCACAGGTATGGAACGAACGAGTTTCTGAGGCCTTCTGGGACTGCCTGCTCAAAACGTAAGTATCTAGGTACGTAAGGTGGAGAAGAATGCGTTTTATGGCATCCCAGCAGCATAATTTATGCAGGCTTGCTGAAAAGCATAACTACCGCAGAATATGCGTTAAAATTGCACGACTTTGCGCGGCAGAATAAAGGGCGCCCAACATGTGTCCTTGTTTGTTATTTGCTGTTTTCAGTCGCAGCGTGCCGAAAACTTTAACGCTAAAATGGCAAACAAAGGTTAATTCAAAATGACATTTGCTTGATAAATTTAGTCCCAGAGGCAATGAAAAACCCAAAACATTCACACAAGAGAGCCACCGACTTCAGTTTCGTCGCGACAGCTCTCATGAAGACGGGCGTTTAGTCTAGAGGGTTGTCTTACAAGGGTCATATAGTTATGGCGCTCTAACCCTCCAGACACCTCGCGCGGCGCACAAGGAGCGAGGCCCTGCAGCCATAACGGTTAGAGAACAGCACGATGTACGCACGATCAAAACACAAACCAATGCACAAGCCCTTGGGACCCCACACCGAGGGGTTCGATCAATGGGGTGGGCAAATCACCTTGCCTTTTATTAAAGCTTCGCACAAAGATTCACCATCGTGTTCACGCCATGATCTGTAAACCACTGCTTGGAAATTAGCTAACTGTGCTTCCGGCTAGGTCCGACAGTTTCTCCCACCAAAATCGATAAATTTGTAACAATTTACGGCCTCGGCGACAGCGGCCAGGGCATGGCTATAATGCAAGTGGGTACTCGGGTGTCGTGAAAGCGTCAGGTGCTGAATGGGGTGACGGCCGGACTCCGCCGAACCGATCAAATGGAGGACCATGTCCGTGGCCAAGCGGTGCTCGCGCGGTCTGCCGGCTGGGTTTTAATCACCTGAACAGAGTTTCATCACTGACAAGTCCACCAAGATTAGCAACCCACTTACCTGACTGTCTGCTGACGTACAGCTCCACCACCGAGACGGCCCGGTAGTCCGCGTAATCCGAGACGAAGGTGCTGAGCGGCGTGCTGGCCCCCGAGCGTAGCACAGCACACACAGCGATCGTCACCGACATCCACATTTTTGCAGACCAGCGGATTCACGGCAGTGGTGACCGACCCGCGGACCCACGGCAGTGGTGACCGACCCGCGGACCCACGGCGGCGGTGACCGACCCGCGGACCCACGGCGGAGGCGACCGACCCTCAGACTCACTGCAGTGGCGACCGACCCGCAGACCCACGGCGGCCGTGACCGACCCGCGGACCCACGGCAGGGGCGACCGACCCGCGGACCGACCCGCGGCCTTCACACCCGTCACAGTTGTGCTGCCGACGGTCGTGAACACTGGCGTAAGCCGTCGAGGTCGCCTGCACCGACGAACGGCCCGCACGCCACACCCAATCATTCGACACGTGACGTCGACCAAGGGGCGGCCGCTCTCCTATGGGGCATTTTCAGCGGGTCTAGTTACGGATGACGGAGTCAGCAGGTCCAGTCAGGGACGGCAGGGTCAGGTCAGGGACGGCAGGGTCAGCAGGTCGATTTCTGCTCTGAACTGAAACCGTCACGGACAGAATGACTGTTATCGTGACCACCATCCAACTTAAATCAATACACTGCGTTTTCAGTGAACTCGGCCACCTTGTCATTCCCTTAAAACCTCGACATTTTCGGAAGCCCCTTGACGATTTCAAATTTCATTTGCCATCCAAACCATTTCCACGACCCCAAACTAGAAAACCCATTTAAAGAAAGTCTTTAAACGGCCCTGATCGCCTTGGGAGGCTTTATTCTTTTGAAATATTGACTTGATTACCACGAGCTATTTCGACCGTTTTTGCGGCATTTTGAAAGCCGTTTCAAAAGGGCTGACGTCTATCGTGGTGAACATGAGTCCCGGCATTTAACGCTTCGTTGTTAAATCAGCTCTCGGACAACTTAGAGCTGTAGGGAAGCTGACATATCCATGGTTTCTTACCGGCTGCGAGATGTCCTGGATTTATTGGGGCCCCTTCAGTGTATTACGCTCATGATGTGTTCAGTGTTCATTATGGGAATATATTCGTTCGTACATACGTTTCCAGGCAACCAACCTAAACAAAGCTGAGAAGTAGTGCTCACGGGTTCCGGTTGGTTCGTCATATTCCACATTTGTGGCGCACAAGCGACATATTGAAAAACGCGTTTCGATAACCTTGGCTCGGGAGGGACTACACGACCAACCAAACCTGTTGACAGCCCCACGCTCCGAGCCTATTGCACCGATTGACATAAAACCTTCACGACTCGATGCCGCTTGGTCGATTACCTCTCCTTTCCAGAATAAAGTGACCTTGAGGCAGGTCAAACGTTACCAAAAGTACAAATAATTGGAAAATGTGTTTACAGACAACCCATGCTCCGAGCCAATCGCACCGATCATCACGAAGCCTTCACCGATCGATGCGCCATAGTCGATATCCTATCCTTTCCAGAACATGGTGACCTTGAGTCAGGTCAAAGACTCTTAGTGGCTCCATGTCAGTCTGAACCCCCGGGGCCCATTTTCCGAACAGGAGCAAGACCGGAGGCCACATTTTGCATTGGTCTTAGTCACTGAAAAAGTGTTTGGGGGCCCCGTGTTGGTCAGTGGCCCTCAGTGCATAACAGTGGGATATCTGTCGGCTGTTAGTCCGTGATCGGTCACAGGTGTTGTTTGAGGAGGTCCGAAGAGGGGCGGGATGGCCCCCGGTCAAAGATCAAGAGCCCGACTAGACTCGCGCCAGCCTTCCCCCTCCACCCGTGGTGTTGTGACCCAAAATGTCTATCAGAAAGGTTCTACTGGGCCCTCTTAGGGTCCTCTATCCCTTTTAGATGAGGCTCCGACACGGAGCCAAACAGTCGGCTCTATCTCCGTCTGAGCCCTGGGACCCATTTCTCAAGCAGTAACGAGGACGGGGCCCGCGAACTGCAATGTTCGTGATCTCTGACATAATGACGGGCTCCTGTGTCGGTCAGGTGCCACCGCGCCACCGTCCTGTGGTGGCAAGTGGCTCCGAGTCGGACAGAAGCGGTGTTTGAGAGGGTCCGAAAGGGGACCGAAGGGTCTCTCGACGCCAAACATCAGAGGCCTGATCGGAAGGCTGAAGGACCGAAAGGGCTGGCTGTAGGTCACATTCAGGACCCTTGTCCGTTGGGCCGTGATCTCAAATGTCAGTTGGAAAGCCTCTTGCACCGACTGGGGACTCCTGGGAGAGAGCATTTGTCTGTTTCTGCCAGAGATCACCAACACCGAACAGTCGGCCCCGTGTCGGTCCGAGCTCTGGGGGCCCATTTCCCAAGTACGGACTCGGCCGGGCCCGCGGTTTACATTGGCCCGCATTACCTCTGCGACCATGCGGGGCTCCTGCATCGTTCAGAGAACCACAGTGCCGAACAAGGTATACTGTGTCAACAGGGGGTCTCGAGTTGGTTTGAGGAAGATGTGCTCAACAGGGGCTGGGACGGGACCCCGAATGACAGAGGCCTTTTGCGTTGGTCAGAGCCCTCTGACAATAAAGGAAACATGACAGCTTATGATGAGAGCCCGTATTAAGGTAATGCAAGAGACCTGTGCCGGTCAGGGCCCCAGTACCGAACGATCGACCCTCCAATCCAATTCCAGAGGGCCCGTTAAGCCGAACTGGGATCTATGTGCCAATTATTGGGCCACCTGCGGTGATCAGGAATGTTGTTGCGTCAATGAGGGTCCCTGCTTCGATTCGGGGTCAGATTCGGTCTACGTGGGCCGGAACGCCTCCCACGTGAGGGAGGAGACCAAGGTGATATTATGTATCCCTTTAGGGCCTCCAGGTCGGCCAGGGGATCCCACCTCGTGTCGCCAGCATGACGGCCGGAAGACACCCCGCGGTAGGAAGGAATGATCCGTCAGCCATTGACCGGGAACAATAAAGTGTCCCCTAGTGTTCTACTTAAGCGGACCTATTCCTGGAATGAAATAAGGTGTCGCATTATCGTTAGAAAGAGTGGATCCAATTGAGTTCGAAAAACGAACGGCCCATCCCATGTTTGCCTGAGAACGTTCATTCTTTTGCAGAATCGACCAGTGAAACAAATTATCAAAAGCCTGCGTTCACAATCTCGGAAGCAATGACAGCAGTGGGCTGGGCCGCAGTTTCCGTACAACCGAACGGCGCTGGCCACTGCGAGTAACACCAGGCGGCGGGTGTCGTGCGCTTGAGAGCGACCGGCATAGAATAATACTCCCGAATGTCTGAAAACTGAAATCGTACCGTGTAATGTTTAGGCTACATGCATCTTTTTACAGCTTCAGGTTGTCCTCTGGACAGATTAACAGATACAGCGGCACGAAAAATAGAGATTTTGTCTTTACTCCTCCAGTTCTAGCACTAGATTCCAGCATCACTTTGATGAGCTGTGAAGGCCAATCCGTTCAATTTATCAATCTAAAAATCGCACGGTTGGAATATATGCCAGGCCACCTTCTTAATGTGCGGCTTGATGTCATTAAGAGTTCAAGGGTACCTTTGTCATATGTATCATCATTTTCGTCCTGTTGGCTACGGCTTAGTATTATCTGTGGGGCCGGCGCTGCACGGCCCACGGAGACTGCAATGCCCAGCGTCCAGGCATTTGTTGCTAAAATTTGCGAGCGCGCATGCTCAAATCTACGCTACATAATTTGTATCACTAATCAATGCTGAATGACGGTTGAACATTTCTAGACAAACATGGATTGACCATGTTAAGACATTAAGACATGTTGACCCATTTCGACTTGCATTCGCGGGTTTCTTAATGTCTCTGTACAGCCCAGACAAGATCCTGACAATGCTTCTGAGTTCTGTTAGTTTAGAACAATTCACTGGACCTCAGTAAAACGAAGGGCGCTGGCGATCTATTTCATGCATTTGTTAAGCATACGATTTCTTCAACTGATTGACGATGTAATCCAAGTAGCATTGCTCTCGCGATAGCTTTGGCTTTTGTTACAGTAATACACGGCAAAATTCAAAATGCAAAAAAAAACATATCCTCATAAACAGACGGACCGTTTTAAAATGCAAAAAAAAACATAGCCTCCTAAACAGACGGACCGTATTCGGTGACTTTTTCAGGAGCGGGGGGATTTTTGCCATGGACGGCCTTTCGCCAGCCCTTCCCTTGGCAGGACTCTGACTGCGCGTCTGTTTTGAACCATCGGCACCCATCGGTTTCGGGGTTCTTTGGTAAGTCTTCGCCCACTTCCCATCCCAAATTCCGATATGTCGTGAAATTGATGAAACACTGATGGACAAATTGATGAAATTGAAAGAAACATTGATGTAATCGTCTGTTTCATTCAAAATGATTTTCTCTCGGAAACAGCTAGTCGAATATATGTGCAATGAGATAGAATGTGTCGTGACTATTCTCCAACATCTATATTTTGCAACAAGCATGCTACATCGAATTTCTGCTGGCTATTCTGAATGACCACAAGCAGTGATGAGAGTTCTTTTTCAGAACATTGACCTGTGTGCTCAAATGACCAAATTTCTCTGGCTGTTATGGAATAGTTTGATGCCTTTGGTTTACGAAAACTTACTCGTTTAACATCCTCATGGCAGGGGCGGACCTAGCCTGGAGTTGTTTTTTTTGGGGGGAGGGGTGCAACTGTTCGTCGCCAGCTGGCTGGTGTGGGATCCGAGGTCCAGTGCATGGTGCCTTTCGCGAGAACCTAGTAGGGACACCATTCAAAACCGAAAAAAGCACCGAAATGCTTTTGAATTTTAAACAGAAGTTAAAACAAAACAGTTAAAACAGACGGTAAGTAGACGAAACTTTTATGAAGTTCTGGGAATGTTTTTGGGGGCCAAAACATGCTCAGAGGTTTTGGGGGGGGCATGGCCTCGTGCCCCCCCCCCCCCCGCCCCCCCCCCCCCAGAATCCGCCTATGCCTCATGGCTCTAGCATGCTCTTAACATGGTTTCAAAGAAATGCTTGTGATCTCGCATGCTTGTTTATGGCTTAGACCCAGCCATTAATTGGAAGGCAGTAAAATAGAAAATTTTCCAAATTTGTGCAAACACTAGCAATAAAGAGACACCAAAATACCCAGCCATCCCAACTCCCACATTCCAACACGTGATGCCTGGTACAAACGGTTACGACTACACGAGATACAGAGGGCTAAGCCAAAATGTCTCGATGACGACAGCCGAACATGCGGTTGGCAATACACACCCCAGGGCCATCAGTATATTACATCGGGCTCCTACATCGTAGTACCCGTTATCCGGTGCGTGGAAAGGACTGCCCGAAACATGACAGCTAGGATGGAAGTTTTCGAAGACTCGTGCCGATTGTAAGGTTTCAAAGTGATTTGCTACGTTACGTCAGTACTCCAATAATTGTTCCGCCGCGCACTCACATAAGCCCACTACGTTTTGCTAAGAATGTTTGCAGTGGATGGCTTATGCGAGGTCAGAACGTGTTGACATTATCTGAAACGGTCTCAATCTGAAACTGAAGCAAAGACATTCAGAAACAGTTGGAGACCTAAACGTTTTCAGGGCATTGGAACTGAGAAACAACTTGACTTTCAAAAAGACCACGCTGTAACACTGGTCACACACCAACTCAGCTATAATAAACTCGGTTGTCTCTGCAAATCGCACACAATTTTGGGAGGCCGCACAAAACCTTCTTCCAATGAAATCCGCCAATTTTCAAACAACTGGGCTATTCTTTCTTGGCAAGACGCCGTGGTACGCCATCTGGATGGTTTGCGACCCTAAGGGCGGAGGCCAGTCCCGTTATAGAGCCGACGCCATGGCCGTCCGCGGAGGCCAACAAGACGTCAGCCCTTCATCCTCTCAAAGAGAGCGGACGGCACCGAGTGGATGACGACAATGGTGACGATGGCTTTGTGGATCCCCCGTCAGGTCAGACAGTAAGACCGGCCAGCGCCCGCGCGCAGCCCCCCCCCCCCCCCCCCTCCACCCACCGCGCCTGTGGCTGACCCAACGGCCAGTGCAGGCAACACTCTGTCGAGTCTGCTAGTCAAGATGCGGGAGTCCATTCTTCGGGATCTAACGATTACCCAGAGCAAGGCCCGATATGGAACAAGGAGCTGTCGGTATTCATGACGGACTGATGCGCTGTCATGTCCTCCGTCACTTGCTAGAGCCAGCTCTACGCGCAGCGTCAACTAAGTCAGCGGACAAACGTGACTACCGTCCCTGGCCACGTTGGCGGAGAGGCGGAGAGGCAGAAGAGCAGTCCATTTCGTGGACGGCGGCGTGCGCTCGCCGGTCGTTCTCCGAAGCCCAGAAGCGACGATCACCCGTATCTGCAGGATCTGGGGCGGCGTCGTGCCGCGCGCCGCAGACCCGCAGGACTGCGTCGAGCAAAATCGGGTGCTGGTCACAGAACATGTCAGGTCAAGTTAGTGTCATGGAAAGGCAAATTTGGTGGTTAAACCAATAGATAACGCAGCATAACAATGCTCTTATGCAGATTGTTCATTCATTTCAGTGCTTTGATCATTGTATGCCCATCAGGCGCCTTCTTGTGGAAATATCTGGACTACTCGGTACATTGCTCTAGCTACAGGCTAATGGAGATTTGCCTTCTGATGTTTTTCTGGTCGTTCCAAATACAAAGACTGGGGTGATGGCATGCATTTAGGTATAAATGTGTCTGGGGGAGTGTGCGATATATTTAGTGTTGGCATGGCACTGAGGAGCAGAAGTGGCGTGCACAGGAGCCTACAGTGCTTGCCTTGGGGCGCAGAGCCGCTCACGTGCCGGTCCCGACTGCCGGCCCGGCTCAGGCTGCTGTGCGCGGGGCTGGGAAGGAGCCCGATTTAACGTTGCGCAGTGTTCTTTTGCCTGTGGCTGCGGACGCGGGGGTGGCTTGATGCGATGATGTGTGATGATGGCGTTTACTGATGTATTTGATTGTTAAATGATCATGTGCTTGTCTGAGAACAAGGAAGTGTACGCCGTGCTTGGCGCAGTCTTCTTTTTGGCTGCATAAATCACTCGCATAGCTCGTAAATGTTTTATTGCGTTTGTGAGAAGTCCTCCGGGCAGGACGAGTCATGTCTCGTTTAGAAGGAATGCGCTGTGTCTGCTGAGGCGTGTTCTGTCGATCTGAATACATTTGCATGACATGCTAGGGCTGATAATCTCGTTCATATCATCGTCCACGATTTGTATGCCTTCGAGTTTTAACCGGCATTATTGTACACGGACCACCGGACGATCACAATGAGAAGTCAATGACGTCCAATACGGTGCTCCATTTTATTTAGTGGCTCGGTCAGTCAATGACGTCCAATACGGTGCTCCATTTTATTTAGTGGCTCGGCCAGTCAATGACGTCCAGTACGGTGCTACATTTTATTCAGTGGTTCGGTCAGTGAAAGAATACAGCTGACATGCTGCGCAAATTTGTAAGAATCCATGTCAATATGACAGAGGAAGGTGGAAGTGTGGGAATGAGGAGGGGACGGAGCGTGCGCTGGTGGGCCCAGCTGCGATTTGATAGGGGCCCGAGAAGTTGAGATCCTTAACGAAACCCCCGGACCACGTAACGATCTTATGACCATTGAACGGGTCTGTGTGACACCCACAACTACTTGTAAAAATGCATAGAAATAGTAGAAAGAAGCAAACATGAAATATTTGGGGAAGTTTTGCTGCATTTCCATCACTTTCATTTAACATAAGCTCGTCAGTGTAGGTTTTAGTCGCCTAACTTTTATGCTCCAAAGTACTGTTTCTTGTTTAAAGTTAGTTGTGGGGTCACAGAAAAAATATTGATGCATTTACAAAGCAACATTCCGAACATATTTCTTGTCACATTATTAGCCGGAAGGAAGCATACGACAACGAAAGATGAGGCTAAACTTTTCGTGGATAAGCAATTCATTTACAAGGATCACCTTCAATGCGTCGTTTAAATTGCTTCGTCTATCTTCTGAATGTTTCATACGCATTATATCTTCAGCATATTTGGTCAAACACCAAAATGTTTGGAACGTAAAAACTACTCCACGTTTTTGTTTATCTAACTCATACCTGCAATTCTGAGAAAACAAAAGCATCTCAAACATTCAATGCATATTTTTGTGTCCAGATTGGACATCTGTGTTATGTCCTCAACATTTCCTGCGATTTCGCGGAAGTCTGAGAACAGAAAGAAATTAGCCTTCTTTCATGGAGTATGATGGTTTCGATTGAATGCGCGATTATCTCCCCTGGTTTTGAGTTTAAAGTTTGGGTTGATATAACGAAGTCAGAGTTTAGGGTATCCTTTAGTTTGGAGCAAAATTGTTAAATTTCAATGTGTTTCAGGCATAACTAAAACACAATGTCAAGTTGAGTGAGGAATGCAAAAGTCAACACACCATTGGCCAAAATATTTTGAGGTTTTTGAAACCATTTTACCAAAATTATATATATATATATATATATATATATGAGTTACACTGAATACAAATTATTGCATCTTTTTAGTTGCCCAATTTTTTTTTTATCGACCGGCCACAATCGCCGTTTAGTATGAATGAGGGCGCCAAAGTACCATGTGGGGTTAAAATGCATCAACATCAGCACTTGAGTGGGGAATAAGGTTATGGTGTTTGATGAAAACACGGTTTGGGAATACGATGATGACAGGCTGATCGGCGATCTGCACGAAGATCGAACAGGATGATCAATGCATCAGTTGAACGAAAAACTGCTTGGAATTGAAAAATGAGCACTGAGGGTTAATTAAAAACGTGGTGTAGCTTTACCATGTCGTAGAGAAACCAACATTATTAACAGGGATTACAAAAAATCATTCCTGACTTGATCATGCAGTTATGACGGATGTTGGGGGTGTTGGACCTTGTCACAATGACGTCTAAAAAGGGTGTTGTTTTGGCACCAAACCATTTTACTCCAAGGGGGTTAATATTTTCCTCAGTGTTTAGCCCTTTTGGCACGGCAGTCGAGTAAGCGACTTCTCTGTTCGGGTTTGGGAAAATTGTGTTCGGAAAATACCCTAGTTTTACAATAAGAACACGAACCAACGCTGCCAGTCTTTAGGCAGACCGGTGTTTGTGACCGCATCTTCGCAAACACAGCACATTTTCGCATATTCAATACACTTATGCGGTTCTCCTAACTGTAATGGGTACATCTATTTTTTATCGAGAATGAATGATAAACGCAGGCGATGACGGCAAAGCCATGTGCAGTTGAAACATTTCGTTGGCTGCAACAGCCAAAACTCTGCTGCAGCTTGAGTAATCAGAGTGCTCTTTAACTTAACGGAAAGTAAAAACAAAACAAAAGCACAATGGAATAAGAACGCGACATACGCAATTCAGATTTTTCGGTGTCAGTCAGAGCAAAATAGTGTCAGATCGCTACGTCAAAACGCTCTCGTATTCTTAGAGTTTCTATTTGGCTCGTTATAGTGTAGTTCGCATTTACAGATGGTACGATTTCGGGAAAACTAAAAAACTTACGCAAACGTCGCATATCTTAAGCGAGCCCAACAAATACCACGAATAATGCGGTCATATTGAGGTGCTCAGATAACTGGCAGAGCCTTCGGGTCGTGGCATAATAACTGCACACAAAGATAACTAGATGAGGAGAATACGTATTGCAGATAGCACTGCAGAACGTGGTGAATAAAACTGTGCGGTGTGTTGAATACATAACAAGTTATACAAAACCAACTAGATTGGGACATTCGTTGAAAAATATAGGAGTTTGTTGCGGTCGCAATCAAGGGACCAAAATTAAACTAATTGTATCATAGGATTAAATGAAACGTCTAATATTCTAAGAAACTGGTGAACAAAAACATTGAATGCGACTTAACGGAACGCACTGCAAGCAACGTAGCCAAGGGAATATTATTAGCGGCAATGCCCATCCCTTGGAATCCTAAGGGTCCCTAGAGGGGACATATGCCCTAAATGGGATCACAAGGGTCCGAGGCGGAAGAGGGTCTGAGGGCCAGGGTGGGGTATATGAAGCCTTAAGCATGATGTGCCCTTGAGTCTCCAGTACACCCGGAGCCTCTAGGTAGTTATTAAATGGCATCATTGTAAAAGAGAGTCTCGCAAATTTCTGAAGCCCATGTCTAAGACTGCCGTCCTGTCCACGTCGCTGAGCGGCGCGGGAGTATTGACTGTCTGCCGACGTCGAGCGCACGCGTGCTTGCGTACTCGAAGCTGCACGGGCGGCGGCACCTGGCGCCTGCCCAGAGAACATTGATCGGACGCTACTGACTGGACGTTTAAATGTGCAGTTGTTGAAGTCTGCGCTGTAAGAATTATGCAATGGTTTCAGTGTCATGTGTGAACTTGATGTGGTTGCAGTGGCGCAGACAGTGGGGAGGGGGAGGGCACAGCGAGCACATCCCCCTCCCCCATAGGCTCCGAGGCGTCTTCATTTTCAAGCTGGGACAAAGCCTGGGCCAGAGATTTACATTGGTCGGGGCCCCAGCGTCTGTCAGGGCCCAACGGGTTGGCTGGAGTCTTCTTCAGGGGCCCAGCTTGCGAGGACGGTCTCTCAGATGACGAAGGGTCCTTTACACCGATTGAGGACTCCCCGAGTCGATAAGGGCCTAGTTGTCGGTCGGGAACCACTAGTACCGCACAGTCGGTTCCCTGTCGCTATGGGCCTGAGGGTTCGCCTCCAAGGCAGTGATGAAGCCCGGACCAGTAATTTACACTGGTCGGGGCTCCCGTATCCGTAAGAGGCCCGCACTGCTCAACAAGAGGTCCTGCGTGGCAAGGGGACCTGATTTGACTAAGTGCAATGGGAGTATTCAATGAGGCCCGAAGGCCCGTTTGGGAGGGGGCCGAGGGCCCCACCACAATAATAAGCGACCTACTTGTTTCGCACCTACTTCACCTGGTCAACTGCTTTATCGTCTCAAATGTTTTTCCCAATGCCTGGAAAACCGCTTGTGTCACTCCCGTGTTCAAATCAGTTGGTCTAACAGATGTTAACAACTTTCGGCCAATCTCCATCCTCTCTGTGCTATAAAAAATTACCGAAAAATTTGTATATGCTCAATACACCTTACATTTGCTCAATCACCACATCCTTTCGCCGTCCGAGTGCTCATACCAGCCGTGTCACTCTCCGGAGGACGCCGTGCTCAACTCTGCCGCATGGTCCGCAAGGGTCGTCGACAACGGTCATGTCGCGTCGCTCGCGACGATCGACCTCTGCAAGGCTTTCGACAGTGTCAACCATCACATGCTCCTGAGAAAGCTGGAATGGTGAGACATGGCCTCCGGATGGTCCTGGAGCTATTTGCACGGTCGGAGGTAGGTGGTGAGCGACTCGGAGCTGTTACCGCTGTCACACGGTGTGCCTCAGGGATCCCAGGTCGGGTCAGTCCTGTTCCTCATCTATATCAATGACCTCAAAAGCTTGCTACACAATGATCGCCTGTTACACCATGACACCCAGCTCCCCGATAATTCCACATCCGAGGTCGTCGGCCTGTCCCACCTCAAATTCCTCGCCGAGGAGTCTACGCAGAGCCTCCAGGCTAGGCTTTGGTTTCAATTAGTCTGAAGGCCGAAACCCTAAGAAGTAAGGACTTCACTTTTGCTGACACAAAATATTGCATAAAACCGGTAGGCTTTCACGCCACAACATTTCTGGTTTAATTATCCCGGCCCCTCGACGACATTGAAGGTACTGTTGTACCCCTCCGACCAACACCTGACCTGGGAGACTAGTGAATCGCCCGGTCGCTCGGCGTTTTCAACGCCATACTCGTTTCCGTTTGCAAGGTTCGGCACCGCTTCAAAACCCGATGTTTTGACGGCTTTTGTTCGTGCGCACATTTCCCACCACATGCCAGTCCGTCATGCATGCAGTCCACACATGCAGTCCGTCCACCACATGCAGTGCGTCCGTCCATGTAGGGAAGCGCTGTCGACTACCTTCTGAAGCAGATCCAACAGGTAGTCCACTTTGCCGGCAGTCGGCAGCGCCTCCCAGCGCGATCCGGACTGCCTGCATGAGAAACGCTGGGATGGTGCGGAGATGGTGCTCCGACGTGACTGTGTCAATGTTCACCGTGCGTTACAAGTAAGCAGGGCACACGCCGCTCTGCCTTCATTCGCTGTGCGCGCATGGAGGCCTCCCAACGTCGTAGCCGAGCCACGGCCTGTGGTGACAGTTCACTGCACCTGGAACGCGTCAGACTGACTGCCACTCAGCGGCGGTTTCCGCACCGGGCAGCTGCTGCATGGAACTGCTTTCTCCTGTCGTCCGCCCACGCTCCATCACGGCGTGCCTTCTTGTCCGTTTTAAGACCCTGACTTTGTGACTGAGTAGCGTGACTGTGTGTGTGCGTGTGCATCTATGCCGACCTCAGAAATGTGTTTCTCGCATGCTTTTATGTGTTAACGCTGTTGTAAGACACCGACTTGTTGCAGAATAGCGACCAAGTGGAAGCTCCCTTAATAATTCAACTATTATCTATGGACTATGAAAGATCAAGAATGTCATTGGACCATCAAGAACGCCATTGGAGGGCGCAATGTCCCGAATGGCTGACTGTCGGTCACATAGAGAATCCCGGCCCGTAGGGCTGCGACCTGACATGTCATTCAGAGGGCTTCTTACACCGATTCAGGACCCCTGGGACAAATAAAGCTTCTATTTCGGCCAGAGACCAGCAATACCGAACAGCTGCCTTTGTGTCGGTCTGAATCCCAGAGGCCCACTTCCCAAGCAAGACCAAGACCGAGAGTCGCGATTTGCATTGGTCTGTGTCCCTGAAACAATGAACTGGGCTGCTTTGTCGGTCAGGGGCCTACAGGGCCTCACGTGGGGCATGTGTCAGCAAATAGCCCGGAGCGCGTCACGAGCTTTGCTTGAGCATATCCGAAGAGTGGCCTAATGGCCCGTGGGGACCAAAGATCAAGGCCCCATGGGAAGACTGAAGCGGCAGAAGTGGCCGAAGGACTGGCCGTAGGTCACAATGAGGATGGCCCCTCCGCTCTCCCCTACGGTTCCCACGTCCGTGGGACCGTGACCGCAAACGTCAGTCAGAGGGCCCCTTACATCGGCTGGGGACACGTGGGACAGTGCGGGTCCCTACTTCGACCGGAGGCTACCAAGACTGAGCAGTCGGCCCCGCGTCAGCCTGAGTCCTGGTAGTCCATTTCACTAGTGCGAGCAGCGGCGTGATTTTCGGGCCCGTGATCTCCGTTGGTGGGGTCCCTAAAGCAATGGGGTTGTCGTCTGGAGCCCATAACATCCAAAAGTGGTCATGTACCAGCAAATGGCCCCGAGTCTCCAGGAGCTGTGTTTAGGGGGCCGGAGAGGAGTCCTAAGAACACCTCGGAATCAAAGATCAAGGTTCTGATTGGACCTGGGCGTGCCCCCAGTCCGCACTGCCGTGATCTGAGACGTCAGTCTGAGAACCTTTCCAAGAGCCTTCTTATTAGCACCCTCTATTCTTGCCATATAAGGTTTCGACATGACACCAAACGGCCGGCTCAGTATCAGTCTGAGCCCTAGGGATCCATTTCGCGAGCAGGAACAAGGCCGACACCCGCGATTTGAAACTTCAACGCCAGGCGTTAGGATTTGTGTTGCTAAGGTTTGCAGCATGCATATTCAAAACCGCCCACATTATTGTCGGCAAGTGGCCACGAGTGGCAAGTGGCCAGTGGCCACGAGTCGGACAGGAACCATGTTTGAGGCGGCCAGAAGAGGAGACGGAAGGGTTGCTCGAGACCAAAGACCAAGGGCCCGATTGAGAGGCCAAAGGGCCCGAAGGGCAGGTTGTAAATCTCATTAAGAACGTCCGCCCGTAGGGAAGTGATCTAAAATGTCAAGCGGCTTCTTGCACCGATTGGAGGCCCCCGAGACAGTGCGCGCCTGTATGTCGACTATGAATCACCAAAATCAATGTTACCAATTGAAATAACATTTACCACATTTTCGTCTCCCTCCCCACCCCCCCCCCCCCCCCCGCCGTTTGTTTATGCTTAATTTAAGCCGCGGAATCAGCGCCAGCAGCCTACGGCGGCTTCAACGCCGGGCGTTAAGATTTGTGTTGCTAAGGTTTGCAGCATGCATATTCAAAACCACCCTACATTATTTTTTTCACTAATCAATTCCAACAAAATGTTGAACACTGCCAGGCAAGCATGCTAATACAATTATCTGGCCTATTTCTACCCACAACCTACGTTCAAGGGCTCTCAATATCTCCGTAGGACCCAGACAAAATTCTAGCAAAGCTTTTGAGTTGCATCGGTTTAGAAAAAAAACCTGATGAAATCCTGTAAAATGAAAAGGGTTGTTGATGTTTACCGAACAGTGGTGTACCAGCTGAGTTTTGAAGTCAATGGACGCCAAGATGCAAACAGAATTGATCTCGCAGTGGCTTCTGGGCTCTGTTCCAGTTATAGATGGTAAACATAATAAAAAAAGAAAACCTTGCCGCTCATTAACAATTTCGCCACACCCAACTACTTTTTGTTTGGGGGGGGGGAAGGGGTTCTTCCACTAGCAGTGGGCTTTCTCAACCCTGTACCCCCCCCCCCCCCACGCCTCTCCTTGCCAAGGCTCTGACGGCGCCCTGTGTGATAGCGGTTGGTGAAACACAGCATTTCCCCAACGTTTCGCGGCGACTGTTTGCGACCAGTGGACATCAATTATGCCACTGGGACCTTCCGCGCACAAGTGAGCTAACTGAATGTTCTGGCACGCGGCGACTGCGATACAGTGGTGCCTGACAGGCTGAACTCAGTCGTTGAAACGTCTAAAATTCAGAATAATGTGGGTGGCGATTAGTACCGGAAAACGACGAGTCTTTATTTCCGATTTTCCGTGCCGTCACCGCACCGGCAGTGCACGTAAGGCACCACCCAGTCTTGACAGCTTTGACGGTGGCAAACAGTACCGTCTGGTGGCCAATAATGGTATTGTCACACCACGCTTTAGTGAAAACTTGCGGCCTGCGTGTTTGAACACCGGCAATTCCATTTGCGAGCTTCTGGTTCGCTGCTCGATACATTCCGACTCATTATTGTGATGTACTGCGTCGAAGCGCGACAAGATGTAACTGCAGTCCGCATAATGTTCCAAAAGCGCTGCTGAAATGTCCAGGCCGGACCGCAGCAGTACATCGGCTGGAAATAGCATGTGGCAGCCGCATAGTGTTGGACCGCTGTGCCACGCTATGTGGTACATGAGAACGAGTCATACGTTTGTTCCGTTGTTAAACACCGTAGCCATCCACGCACCATCAAACTACGAGGTCCTAATCCACCGTTTGCGCCGGCCAATACGCGCTGGGCAGCTAGCTTCGCAGGCCGTGTGCACGTAACAACGGTCAATAATCCGTAATGAATAAACACACGTTTCACATTTCGTGCCATCGGCGGAAAATATGTTGCTGGTTTTCGAGTCTGAATTGTCAGGACCTTTACATCTACCCGGGGATATGCAGATTGTAAGCATTCTTTTCAGCTAACAAAGGGTTGACTCGAAACCGCGCGTTTCATACTTGGTCGCATTCCGCCGTTCCACCACTAGCACCTGTAGTGTTAAGGGATGTGGAAAAGAGCTGGAAAAGGCGGAAAGAACGAGGGGGACGACGCACATGGGCTTTGCCAATTTGGGACGTGTTCAGGGCTGTGGCATCGGCGGTGCCTTCAATGCACCACTGGGCATGGTACAGATGTGTGTGTATACACATCTGCACCTTCAAACCACCTACACTACTTCAAAATGGTAGGAAACTGGAGCAGACCTCTTACTTTGTGAGCCAACTTAAGCTTAGGGCTCCCTCCCAAAAATTCTCGCATTCCAGATTCTAAGTAAATATAAGTAAACGGGACCCATCTTACTGTGCGCAGTCCTAAAAGGCTAGGCGTGCCACGTATGCAGATACATGGAGTCTGTTTACTTTCTCCTGATTTTGGTAAATTCTGCCATTTTGACCCTCGGGATGTCAGAGAAAACATGACATGCACTCAATAAAATGAAATGCACTCAAGTCAGTTGCTAAATACCATCAGAATCAACCACGAGCTTGATTTCCAAGTTATTTGCAGTTGGCCAGCTAGTCGACGTGATCAGTTGATGGCTGATGACTAATACGGTTCTTGCTTTGACTGTTATGAAAAAGTAAAATGTACCCTAGCCTTCAAAACGTGTCAGGAACGTGATGCAGAAGCGTAATAGGCGTCGAAAACTCAATGACCGACGGAAATAACATGCACGTCGGCAGCGCGTAAGATTACGTCCGACAATTAAGCGTAAAAATTCATCGGCGCATGTCCAATGCCAAGGCGCTGAGGGGAGTCGTCATCCTGCGATCTCGGACTCATGCGTATGCAGTAATTTGGGTAGGCCCGTACACACGAGCGGACGAAAGGTCCTAGCGCTCACAAGCACATGTGGGGCTCTTGGCAACAGAATAAGATCCTTCTGACTTCATCACAAGAGCCCACAACCAATATGGAGAGCCCCGGAGCGGTCAAGAATGCCCCGGCCGAATCGGATTTGGGTCCGGGGTGGTAGTGGTTTAATGGTTAGTGCGCTCGACTCTAGATCTGCCTGTCTGAGGCTCGAGCCACGTCCATGCCACCGACGCATCCCACATGATTCCTTATGAAAACATCCTTCTCGAAATGCCCCTGGCCATCGGTGAGATGCAAAGCCGCTATCATGTTCATTAAGATTTAATCCCCTGCCAACGGTGTATTATATGAAAACCCAAGACCAATAGGGACGGCACGCCAGCAATCGGGGATGCCGCGGCAGGCCAACAAAGGGGCTTTCGCTAACAGTGCAGAGTCCTCAGGACAAGCGAGAGGAACCCTGCACCGACGTGGTGGGCCCCTGCACCGACGTGGTGGGCCCCTGAACGATGGGGACTGCCACGGCGGGCTTACATACAGGGTCCAGCCAAAGCGCAGGACGCTCTGACCAAAGAAGAATAACACAAAACCGGTGTACGTGAATTGATGCCCCTGTGCTATCAACAGTGCTGGGCAGGTCAATAGAAGGGCCTCTGACAAAGTTGAAGGCTTCCCTGCAAGTGACCTTAAAGGGGAAGAGCCCTAAATAAATGTAGAGGATCTAGGGGCAGCAAGTGCCTCGATATGTTACCTTACATGGGCCCGCAACAGCACAGGACCCTCAGAGCCAAGTGGGGCGAACCCGATATCATGAGTGGCCGCTGAGCAACCAAATGTACCCCGGCATATGGAGGCCCCTGCAACGACGTATAGACGCTCGGGCGAATGCGAAGAAATCGTTACGAATGTGAAAAATGCTCCTCTGTAAAACATGCAGTTTCCAAACTATCTGTTCTAAAATATTGCAATAGACACTTCTGGACCATTTCCGCCAAGCTGTAATGGTAATCGGAACATCATCCACGTAATTGACATGGTTTCTGGTTGGCCTGAGTCATCTGCCACTGAATCAAAAAGCACTGAAACCGTGGCACGACTTATTATTGAGCGTATTATCCCATGCCATGCCTGTGCCCGCGTTATTGAGTCTGACAATTGGACTGAATTTTGTAATGCAGCCGTCAAACAAAATTCCGCATTCTTCAACGTCAGACACTTTCGCAGTTTGGTCTATCATGCTCAAGCAAATGGTAAACGTGAGCGATTTAATCGTGTCCAAACCGATATGCTAGCGAAACTTAACAGCCCATCTCAGACTGGAACAACCATAATTCCCGCTAATTTTTCGGCATATAAAACAGCGAAAACCTTAGTGCAAAATTAAGACCGCTTTTCGTCATGTATGGTCGCGATCCAGTTCTCCCCATGGACATAATTGTCTCCAAAATTCAGATAACGAGGGGATTCGTATGTCCCCACAACGCTGGAAAGTCCTTATCGCTCCTATCGGCAAGCTCGGCATAACGTTGTTTTAAGCCAAAAGCAAAACAAAATGTACTACGACCAAAAAGCAAAACCAGTGGTGAAGATTTGAGTCTGCAACATGGCCTATTTAAGGGATCTCTTGGTTGTCTCTTTGGTGGACTTGAGAGAAAGACTGGCTCGAGCGAGGTCTACACTAGCATAACTATAACGCAAGCAGCACGAGATCTGCCACATTTCTATGTCCTGTGTGTGAGCGTGCGTGTGTGTGTGTGTGTGTGTGTGTGTGTGTGTGTGTGTGTGTGTGTGTGTGTGTGTGTGTGTGTGTGTGTGTGTGTGTGTGTGTGTGTGTGTGTGTGTGTGTGTGTGTGTGTGTGTGTGTGTGTGTGTGTGTGTGTGTGTGTGTGTGTGTGTGTGTGTGTGTGTGTGTGTGTGTGTGCGCGCACACACACACACACACACTCGTAAATATCAACGTATGTGTGTATGCATACACTTTTGTTTCGTGCTCTGTGCAAATCGAGCAAAAGGACTGACCAAAACTGACAAGACATCATATTGGAGTGATAGCGAGCAGCAGACGCCGCGGGAACTGCATCTCTACCCATCTACACCGTCAAAATGGTATAAAACTTGAGTAGACCTCTTACTTTGTGAGCCCCTAGAGTTTAGGGCTTCCTCCCCATATCTATACACTTCAAATCACAACATAAAACACGAACACGCAAACAACAATAACCTGTTGATTGGACAGCGCTGGTTGTTGTTTTGGCCTAGCAAAAACTAGACAATTCTTTGGTCCGGCGGAAGACATCATTAGCATCACATACTGTGAAAAATACAATCAACACAGTAAATCACAATACTGCATGCCAGTGCCCCAGCACATGTGTCGTTCATCAGTGTCCTGTTCCTTGGCGGAATGATTTATTTGCGATGCTGCTCCAAGAAAAAGTTCAAAAGTTTAATTCATTGTTTTCCTTAGAAGTGGTTTGTGCTCATGTATGAGCAATGTTTCCATAATGGTGCCCTTCCGTAAGGTGCCCTTTTGAGACGTCGGGACAAAAATATGGTAGCTACGCCATTGTAGGACACGGAACTTGCAGCCACACCCGGCAACGGTCAACGGATGTGTGAAAATGACCACACATCGGAAATCAGTACTTTTCAACGCTTTATGAAATCAATCGGTATGTGTTCAAAGGTGTCCAGGGTCGAGAGTTCACCAGTGCAATTCTTAGATTGGCACTCGGGGCGAACTACCACAAAGAGCACCACGAACGTGGGCACGATGGCCTAATCTCTCTTGCTCGTAATGCTGCAACTGCTAAATACGTTCAGAGAATCAACTGGTCAACCAACTGACTTGCACTGATCAAATGTTCTGGTCAGGAGCTGAAGGGCATTCCGTCCCATTCCGGGTTCCTTTGCGGCTGCTATGCTGGTGGTAACCCCGAGTCCCTAAAGAAACCCTCAGAAGGATGCATCACAATCGGTCCCCGCCTCGATGCGTCTGGTCCTATGACTGGGACGTCCAGGGGCGGATCGGCGCAGGGGACCTCGCTGCCGCAAACAGACACTTTGCCGGCACAGGAAGTCAAATAACTGGTACCGATACATTTATTCACCCTATCATTCCCTGGTTGAAATTCGCCTTCTCGGCCCGGCCTCACCGGCCCGTAGTCACTTCATGTCCACAGGTCCGAGATATCACGGGATGACGACAACGATTGAGCTTGTAACATCTATTACACCTCTGCATCCCGCTTTTGATATATTTTGAACATCACGATATTTTTATTCTTTCATAACAGTCAAAGCAAAAACCGCAACAGCCATCAGGCATCAGCTGATCACATCGGCCAGCCGGCTAGCCGTAAATGAGTTGGGAATCAGGCTCGTGCTTGATTTTGATGGTATTTGGCAGCCAACTTGAACGCATTCTGTCATGTTTGTTTTCATGCGACCAAAAGTAGCGAGTCGGAACAGGACGGGATCGGACACGATCAGAACAGTACTGGGACTGACCACACGACCACGTTTGACCACGTCTGGTCCCGTCTGCCCCGTGTGTTTCCATCTAGTCCACCTGGGCTGGAATGGTTCCATCCGGTCACGTGCAGTATCATATGGTTCCGCTCGGTTCCATCTGGTTTGTTCTCATCACATTCGGTTCCGTCCTGTCCTGTCCAGTCCTTTATAGTCCCGCTCAGTCCCGCCGGATTCCATCCGGCTCCTCCAGTCCCACCCCATCGCGCCAGGCCCCATGCGACACTTTCCGGCCCTGTCTCACCTCATCCGATTCTGACACGTTTCTTCCGATCTACCGGTCCGGTCCGTCTGGGTTCGTTACACCCCAACTGGCAACGTTCCGTCCCGTCCAGTAATGTCCGGTTTCTGTCGGTCACACCCGATGGCGTCCAATATCGTGTGATCCCGTCCGGTTTGGTTCCGTCACTTCCGGGCCTGTTCGCTCCCATGCAGCCCCTCCGGTGCCATCCGGTCCCGTCTAGCCCCACGGCGTTTCATCCGATTCCATCCGGTCCCTTCTGATCGTGTTCGGCCCGGTTGTACTGTTTGGCTCTATCCAGTTTCGTCTGATCCTGTCTGTTCCCGTCCTGTGCCGTCCGTTCTAGTGCAATTTAGTGCGGCCCTGTGCGATGCCATTACAAAGTTGCCAGTGATTTTTGGTTTTATGACGTCACCAAACAGCCAGCTGAAAGTGAGATCTTGTATTCTTGTATGATCTTGCATTCGCCATCTTCGCAGAGCAAAGTTTTGAACTAGATGATATGGGTTGCCATTGCCTCTGCTGATACCAATATAATGTGGATTTTGTTCTAAACTTGGGTGTAGGGGAGACTGTTGTAATAACCCTTTTTCTCGAAGGTAAACCAGGAGAGTGGGAAGATGGGTGCAGTGATATTTCGGCAACGTGACGAGGCCGGTGGCTGTTCGTTTGAATCAAGGCATGCTGCCAAAGTATCAGCACATATATCCGTTTGCCCGTTTTTTCTGCAAGGAATAAGACTTACTACTGTCTTTTCTACATGCAGGATGTTCCTTGGGCTTTTTTTTACTTGGGTACCTGTATTGCCGACGGTGGGGAGAGAGCTACGCTGGCTGCAGGGTTCCTGTACTGCCATGATGGAGAAATGCTGTTAGGTATCAGCCGACGTAGTGACGTCACTGAAAATGGGTTTGCATCGATCTGGGTTCTTTTGGGCCGACTGAAGGCTACAAGGCTTTTGCTAGCGATATGATGTCACTGGTATTCGACTGGATATGTGACGTCACTGGTTGTGAGGCTTTAGGGCTCTTTTGGGTGCAATGAATGCCGTAAAGCATCACCTGACGATATGTCGTCGCTGGTATTCAATGAAACATCAGGCGCAACGGGCCTTATTCCATCTTTACCTTTCGTACCTGTCTGCTGCAAGCATTTGCGTGCCGAATAAAAGCTTGACCGAATCACCTGAATGTGTGACGTCACCAATCACCACTTGATACGAGTGCACTTAGGCCCCACGGCCGCGTTGTATCATGTTCCGTGAAATATCACTGGGTATCGTGACGTCAGTGATATTCGACTAAATATTGGTCGCAACAGGTCAAGGTTCATTTTTAGCTTCATACCTGTCTACTGCAAGCACTGGCGTGATGAATAAAAGCTACCAAATCACGTGAGTGTGTGACGTCACTGGTCATGCATTTTTATGGATCTTTGGGGGCCAACTGAGGGCCGTAAAGCATAGCCTAATGATGTGACGTCACTGGCATTCGACTGCGTGTGATGTCACTTGTGATCAGATTTTACGGCCTCTTTTGGGCCGACGAAAGGTCATACTACATTAACTGAAGATGCGCCGTCACTGGTATCCGAATACAATTCAGGCGGCCATGGCCATGCTCCATCTTTACCTTTGGTACCTGTCCATTGCAAGTATTTGAATGCTGAAGGAAGGGTCTGCCGAATTACCTGAGTGTGTAACGTCACTAACCATTAATTTGTATAGACTGTTTTGAACCCACTGTAAGCCATACCACATCAGCTGACCATATGACGTCACCGGTTTTCGTCTAGGTGTCATGCGCAACAGGCCATGCTCTATCTTTGCCTTTCGTACCTGTTTACTGCAAGCATTCGCGTGCTATATCAAGGTGATGCTGAACCATCTGAGTGCGTGACGTCACTGGTCATGAGTTTATACAGGTTCACTTGGGCAGCCCAATGCAACAAAGCATCATATCCTGTAAAGCATCGCGGGATGATATGACGTCACTGGTATTCGACACAACATCAGGCGCAACAGGCCATGTTCCATCTTTACCTTTCGTACCTGTCTACTGCAAGCATTCGCGTGTTATATCACGTCATTGGTTAAGAGTTCTTACGGGCTCTTTTCAACCCCCTATATGGTATAATGCTTCAGTTGACGATATGATGTCACTGGTGTTCGACTTAGCATCAGGCACAACATGTCATGTTCCATCTTTGCCTTTCGCACCTGTTAAAGTATTGGCGAGCCTAATGATGGCTCTGCCGAATCATCTGAGTCCGTCATCATGAGTTTTTACAGGCTATTGTTGGCCGGGAAAGCCATTAGGCATCATCTAACGATATGTCGTCACTGGTAATCCACTAAGTGTGTGACGCCATTGGTCATGAGTTTTCCCGCGCCTTTTTGGGCCGACTTAAGGCCATTAGGCATCAGGTAACGATATGACGTCACTGGTATTCAATTAAGCATCAGATACAATATGTCATGTTTCATCTTTACCTTCCGCACCTATCTACTGCAAGTATTCGCGCGCCACATAAAGGCTCTGCCCAATCACCTGAGCGTGTGGTGTGACTGGTTATGAGTTTACGCGGGTTTACTCGGGCTGACTGAAGGACATCAAGCATCATCTGGCGATGTGACGTCACTGGTATTCAACTTAACACCAGGCGCGACAGGCCATGTTCGTCTTTACCTTTCGTACCTGTCTATTGTAAGCATTGACATGCTTAAGGAAAGCTCTGTGAAATCTCCTGAGTGTGTAATGTCACTGGTCATGAGTTCTTTACGGGCTGCTTTTTTGTACCTATAGGGTACAAGACATCAGTTGACGATATGACATCACTGGTATTTGACTTAATCTCAGGCGCAACAGGTCATGTTCCATCTTTGCCTTTCGCACCTCTATACTGCAAGTATTCGCGCGCTACATAAAGGCTCTGCCGAATCACCTGAGCATGTGGTGTAACTGGTCATGAGTTTACGCGGGCTTACTCGGGCTGACTGAAGGACATCAAGCATCACCTGACCATATGACGTCACTGATATTCGGGCTGTGGCCCAGACTTATGGCCGCTAGGCGGCGCCCTTGATTATTATTTAGCCATCAGGGCATTCCGGACCGTAGCTGCTCAGGGGCGCATCCTGTGATGTCGGGCGGAATAGCTTTGCATATACGTCGGTTTGTGGGCTGGGATCACCTTTGTTTTGTGTTTACGTTTGTTCAAAATTTTAGTCGTTGAAACAGCCCGTTGCGTTTGAAGTTGTTACTTAATGGTGCGCACAATAAAATTAGTGTGCTTAACTATGGTGCATCTCCCACCTCTGCTGCGGAACTCCGTAGCCGTAGGTGGCCAAGTGACCTCCTACCAACTGATGATCAGTGACGTCACAAACTCAGGTGATTCGGCGGAGCCTTCATATAGCACGCGAATATTTGCAGCAGCCAGGTACGAAAGGCAAATATGGAGCATGACCTGTTGCGCCTGATGTTTAGTCGAGCACCAGTAACGTCATGTCGTCAGCTGATGCATTATAACCTAAAATGGGTTCAAAGGAGCCCGTAAAAAACTCGTGACCAGTGACGTCACACACTCAGGAGATTCGACGGAGCCTTCATTCAGCACGTCAATACCTTTAATAAACAAGTACAAAAGGTAAAGAAAGTACGTGGCATGTTGGACCTGATGTTAAGTCGAATAACAGTGACGACATATCATCCTGTGATGCTTCACGGGAGGTGTTGCTTTGTGGCCTTGGGCGGCCCAGGTGAATCCGTATGAACTCATGACCAGCGACGTCACCCACTCAGATGATTCGTCTGGAGTTTGGTCGATTACCAGTGACGTCATATCGTCAGCTGATGCTTGATGTCCGTCAGTCACCCCGAGTAAACCTGCACAAACTCATGGCCAGTTACACCACACGCTCAGGCGAATCGACAGAGCCTTTTTGTAGCGCACGAATACTTGCAGTAGGCAGGTGCGAAAGGTAAAGATGAAACATGGCTTATTGCAACTGATGTTAATTCGAATACAAGTGACGCCATAACGCTATCTGATGCCTAATGACCTGAACTCGGCCAAAAAAGGCCCGTAAAAGCTCATGACCAGTGACGTCACACACTCAGTGGATTACCAGTGACGTCATTTCGTTAGCTGATGCCTTATGGCTTTCGCTCAGCCAAAAATAGTTGGTAAAAATTCATGACCAGTGACGTCGCACACTCAGGTGACTCGGCAGAGCCATCATTTAACGCACCAATACTTTACAGGTACGAAAGGCAAAGATGGAACATGACCTGTTACGCCTCATGTTAAGTCGAACACCATTGACATCATGTCGTCAACTGATGCATTTTTCCCTATAGAGGGTTCCAAGGAGCCAGAAAAAACTCATGACCAGTAACGTTACACACCCAGGAGACTCGACAGAGCCTTCATTCAGCACGTCAATACTTGTAATAGACGGGTACGAAAGGTAAAGATAGAACATGGCCTGTCGCGCCTGATGTTAAGTCGGACACCAGTGACGTCATATCATCGGCTGATGCATTATACCGTTTGGGGGTGCAAAAGGTCCCGTAAAAAGCTCTTGACCAGTGACGTTACTTACTCAGGAGACTCGACAGAGCCTTCATTCAGCACGCCCATACTTCCAAGAGACAGGTACGAAAGGTAAAGATGGAACATGGCCTGTCGCGCCTGAAGTTTAGTCGAATACCAGTGACGTCATATCGTCAGCTGATGCTTGATGTCCTTCAGTCAGCCAGAGTAAACCCGCGTTAACTCGTAACTAGTTACACCACACGCTCAGGTAATTCGGCAGAGCCCCTGTGTCGCGCGAATACTTGCAGTAGATAGGTGCGAAAGGTACAGACGAAACATGGCTTAGATGGAGCATGGCCTGTTGCGCATGATGTCTAGTCGAAACCCAGTGACATCATATCGTCAGCTGATGCCTTGTGGCCTATAGTAGGCTCAAAAGAGTGTGCAAATTAATGGTCAGTGACGTACACACTCAGGTAATTTGGCAGAGCCTTCCACGGCAATGCTTGCAATGGACAGGTACCAAAGATAAAGGTGGAACATGGTCTGTCGCGCCCGAAGTTCATTCGAATACCAGTGACGTCACATCTTCAGTCATTGCCGTATGACCTCTCGTCGGCCCAAAAGAGGCCGTAAAACCTCATGACCAGCGACACGCACAGTCGAGTGCCAGCGACGTCACATCGTTAGCTGATGCTTTATGGTCTTCAGTTGGCCGCACAAAAAATCCGCCAATACTTGCAGCAGACATGTACGAAAGGTATAAATGGAGCATAACCTGTTGCCTGATGTTCAGCCAAATACCAGTGACGTCATATCGCCAGCTGATGCCTAACGGCATTTCGTCGGTCCTATAGGGCCCGTGGAAACCCACGGCCATTGACGTCTTACAGTCGTATAGCAGTGACGTCGTTAGCTGACACCTTGTGGTCTTCAGTTGGCCGAAAAGCACCGTTGGAACTCATGGCCAGTGATGTCACACACTCAGGTGGTTCGGTAGCTTTCATCCAGCACGCCAATGCTTGCAGTAGACAAGTACAAAGGTAAAAATGAAGCACGGCCTCTTGCGCCCAGTTTTTATTCGAATACCAGTGACGTCACGCTATCCGGTGATACTTCGCGGACCACGACGACACACCGTGGTCGTGAGGCCTAAGTGCACTCGTATGAAGTGATGATTAGGGACGTCACACATTGGGGTAATTCGGTCAAACCTTTATGCGGCACGCAAATGCTTGCAGCAGACAGGTACGAAAAGTAAAGATGGAACGAGGCCGGCCGCGCCTGATGTTCAATCGAATACCAGTGACGACACATGGCCAGCTGATGCATTACGGCATTCAGTGGACCCAAAAGAGCCTTACACACTCACGACCAGTGACGTCACATACCCAGCCGAATACCAGTGACATCATATCACAAGCAAAAGCCTTATGGCCTTCAGTCGGCCCGAAAGAACCCCGATCCCGATCGATGCAAAACCATTTTCAGTGACGTCACAATGTTAGCTGATGCCTCACAGCTTTTGCCCCGCACGACAATACTCAAAACCCTGCAGCTAGCGTATCTCTTCCCTCCGTCGGCCATACAGGTACCCAAGTAAAAAATTACCGTTCCTTGCAAGTTCATTCGACAACTTATGCAATTCTCAGAGCATGAAACAGATGATTCTTAACATAGATGATTGGAGCTACTTTAGAAGTGTAAGACCTGTGTCAGTGATACTAATATCCAGTGCCCTTTTGCTTCCCATGTACATTGATATTTATAGTTGCTGTTTTAGGTTTCAGTGATATATATATATATATATATATATATATATATATATGTATATATATATTGCTATGCTAGTAAATAGTAATATGATGGTCATTTATAGTTGACATTTGTGATATTCCCATGATACTGTGTCAATAGTGTAGCAGTTCAAATGTACATATTCAAAAGCAGTGTGTGTACAGTGATTTTGTTCCCTGCATCATCTGTCCTTCCATCCAGAATGAGAGGCAGGCAACACCATGTGGCCTCTGCACTGAGTGCGTCCAAAATGTCTGATATTAGCAGCAACCCATGCATGTTGTAATGCATGTCATGTGTCACAATACATTCAAGGGATGGTTTTTCCATTACATGTTCCAATTTTTTGCAGCATGCTGCTTTGGTTATGCATCTAAGTTTTGTTGCCATATGTATGAAGTTTTTAACTGTGTTGCCTCCAGCATGAAGATAAACTATGTCATATGTATTGATATCCTTGTTATTTTGCAAATTGTAACCATTCCTCACCTTCTGTTTCACTGTCATAGGAACCTTAAAAAGAGCCTGCCAGACATGTTGGGGGGGGGGGGCCTTGGAGGCATAAAGGTAAATTTATTTACCTTCATGAGCTGAATGGGAGAATGGGCTGCTATATGACTCAGGCACAGGTGTTGGTCTAGGTGCTTTTGTAAGAGTGCTGGCCCCCCATGTAGAGTTGGCCTCCAATGTTGGCTTGCCCCCCCCCCCCATGTTTTTGGCAGGAATGCTACAAAAATGGGGGTTAAAGATGATCATAACACAAAGACTGCCTCCTTTCATCTTTCTGCTTGGTGGTGTCTGGTACCACTCTCATAATAAAAAGTTTTGGCTGCTCCTACTGCAAGATACAAGTATTAACTGCTGAGCAGATAGATGAAGCAATAAACTTCACATACCTAGTGTCATAAGGCACACAATGACTTTTGATGTGTGTAAAACAAAGTGAAAAGCTCTGGAAGAGGGATGGCTTTCAAGTCCTTCATGGCTAACCCCATCCCCATACCCCACAACCAGAATGTAGAGTGCCATTGCTGCCCTAAGGTGGCCTTTAAAGGGGCACCTTCATGTGCTGATTGGAATAGATGTGTGTGTCCAGTGCATGCTCCCTGAATCAAACCATGCATGGCCCCTATACTGCTGAAATTAAAGACTTCTTCTATATAAAGGTTAAGAACATATATTGTATTGAATCAAAACAACATGGGCCAAATCTGGCAAAAAATGGTGTGGGGGTGGGGGTAGGCTGTCGGGCCTTTGGCTTTGCCCGCCTATCCAATAATTTGCAAAAATTGACACCCCTAGACTCAAGTAATCTGTCCATGGCAATGAGAAAGAAAAGTAAGGATAACTTGGCAAAATAACAATGCTCTATGACAGCATAAGTGTTGTTTTGCATTGTATTTGATGGTTGATTAAATGTTTTGTTGTTGATATGTGGTTGATATGTTTTGATTAAAAAGGTTTGTTTATGTAAGCTGTGGTCAAAGATACCTGGATAATGGCCTTTCTCCAGTCTGCCCTGGCCAGTAGGGCTTGTGTGTATGTGTGTATGCATGTATGTATTTCATCTAAAATCCATCCATCAAATAATTTTAAAATTTACATTCAGTGCTTGATTTTGAAACAATATAGCAAAGTTGATGGCCGGGTTCCCATGCATTTAAATGCCAAACCAAGAGCGTGATTGTTGTCAGAAGTGCTAAAAACACAATATAGAAGACTAAAAACACTACAGATGCGTAAAATCAAAAATGACGTACAAGCATGAATGTGTACCAGCCATAAGATTATCACTTCTCAGATTTCCGTCCGGCTGCCGGCATCTCTTATTGCACACTTGAAGGCAGACTGCACCAGCGGTCTTGGCAGCTCCAGCCGTCCTGTTGTGATGGAGCGGTTGGCATGATGGGATACCGCGGACCCGGCAGTTAACACGCTGTGCAATAAAGGGGGGGGGGGGGGCAGTTTGGCACTTTAAAGCATTATTGAAATTTCAGTGATATAAGGGGAAGTTCAAAATCCAACCTGTAGTGGGTCATGTATTTCTGCATCAGTAAGTGCACTGGAAAGGAATACTAAGAAACATTCATTTATCAACTTATTTACAAATTCACAGTCCCAAACATCACTCAAAATAGGTATCTTAGTAGTTTGCTAATGTTGTTTGATCATTTTTGCCAGAAGTGGAAACTGGATGATGAAAATATGCAAAACAATGCTTATTTTCACCAGTAATAACCAATGGGTGTAATTTTCTGCTACATGCTAGTTGTTTTTAGTGCGCATTGTGACCTGTTTAACTAGGAGGCTACTGCTCCAAATGAATGCACTTGCAGCGAACAAGTGAAGACTATCACTTCCTCCTTCCATTCCAGCGCCAGTCTTGCAGTGGCAGCCGAGATGGACAAGATGACGGCACCACGCGGCGCGTTCCTGGACGTGGAGCCGAGCCTGCTGACGGAGCGTCTGTCGGTGATGGGCGCGCCGGCCGAGGAGCCGCTGGACGCGCTGACCATGCCGGCCGAGGCGGCGACCAGCCAGCGGCGAGCCGGCGCGCTCGAGATCCGGCCGCAGCCGGCCGTCTGCTGCAAGACGCGTGATAGCCACGGTGGCAAGGTGTTCGTCAACGTCTGCACCAGCACTGACATCCCGCCGCCCAAGGAGCTGGACGAGCATGAGCTGCGCCAGCTGCTGATGGACGAGGAGCGCGCCGCGGAGTTCCGCGTGCCCATGAGCCTAGGCGAGGCACATAAGGAGCTGGACAAGGCTGGCGGGCCGTGCGTGGCTTACGACGTGGTGATCCATCCTCGCTTTCACGCGCAGGTGGAGGCCAGCCTGCTCTTCAAGACGTTTTTCGTGACAGTGATGATCGAGGCCATCGAGGGTAAGTTCGGCGTCGAGCTGGACAAGAACCAGTGGACCACGATGCGCAACAAGCTGTACCTGGGCAAGATGCCGCGTCACTGGGTGCGGCGCGGTGACCTGCCTATGGTGCAGGAATGCGCGGGCACCGAGCCGGCGCCGCCTGCCAGCCGCCCCTTGATCTCGGAGCTGGAGACGCGCCGGACGGCGCCGGCGCCGCGCGCGCCACCGTACCAGCTGGAGCAGCGCGCTGACGGCCGCCTGCTAGTGCTGTTCGAGCTGCCGGCGGCGGTGATGGCGCCGGCGCAGCTCAGTCTGGAGGTGGGAGAAGACCGGCTGGTGCTAGCGGCCGATTCCGCCTGCCTTCTGGCCGACGTGTTCCTGCCGGGCCCGCTGGAGCCGGAGAGCGCACGCGCCGCCTTCTGCCCCGCCTCCGGCCGCCTTGCCGTGTTGGTTAGCCGGGCCGTCTGAGCCTGGGCTGACCGGAGCAAAGCTGGCACGCGAGTGGGAGGGGCTGTGGCTTGGACGTGCACCGACCCGTCGCTGCCGACCGCAGGTGGCGCTGTGGCAGACGGCGCCAGGCTGAAGAGGCCGCTGGTGTACCCCGTTCGTACGTTAGGAGAATGGAGCGTGTCAAAGCTGAGCATGGAGACATCACCACTGAGCACTCAAAAAAAGCGACTAGAAGGTGTCGCCACATCTTGTGCATGTCGGCCCGAGCACTACCTACGCTGGATTGCGTTCGCTCACACCCCATGTAGGTGTAAGTCTTAATGCCAGTAGCGTTGCCTTCCAGTTGCAAGCTTTCGAAAGCGTGGAGGTGATATAGCCTGCCGTTGGATTGTGTTGTTTCATTGATGTTATGCACCAGTGAGGCTGCAAATATATTTTTTTAATTGTTTTGTCGTTGCTGAACTATCTCCTGCATACTTTTCTGACGACCCACGTCGCATTTCGTCAGTGCTTTGTGCGGACTTTGTTGTCCTTTGCGATCAACACAGGGCCGCTGCTGTCATGCAGGAATGCAATCCATAACTCGAGCAGCATAATGCTTCAAATATCGGTTCCGCGGAATTCTGCAAGGAATTCTTAAGCCAGTTGCCCTTTCATGGCATGCTTCGAATCTACCCGTAAGCGTAGGATTATTTTTTCACTCCAAATTTATGCAGGTTATATATATATATATATATATATATATGTATATATATACACCAGATGGGAGTAAAGGGGGGCGTGACGGGCGTCGGACATACAATACTTAGAGGGATTGTTTTACATTAATATGGGATTTTGAACTGAAATGGCCATCTTGAAGACCTTTTTGGTCTGTTCACAATATTACCGAGTGGGATATACACCAGGTGGAACCGTCCCAATAATGCACTTCTCTGCTAGGATTCCCATGTAATGTCACCGGGGGGACAAATTTAGCGCTAGAACGGCCGCACGCGTGATAACAGGCACGGAGATTGCATGCATTAGAACACACTTAGTTTGTGGAATTATTTGCAAGACCAATGTTGCTAGGAATGGACGAAAGAATCTGCACTAACCCTGCTTTTGAAAATAATTCAAGAACCGAGGCGATAATATGGGACTCAGGAAGCAAGCTATTCGAGGGCGGTTCGTCGCTCTTACGCCGGAGGAGCGCTGGACGTAAGAACATATTTATCACTTAGAAAGCACCAGGGCTCAGGCTGCATCCCGGTTACCAGTCTGTTTCGTTGCATCCCGACTGCCGCCCTCCGGCGAGCTTACCCCTAGCCATACCGTGGAACTTCTGGTCGCCAACTGACATTTGGAGTGGGCCCCGGTTTGGCAGATTACCTAACGGGGCAACATGGTCGCATCGATGTACCCTAGGGCGGTGTATCGGAGCGAGTGCGGGCGTATTCCCACCTCCCTGCCAAGATATCTTTGAGGAACGGTCGGGTGTAGCAGCGCAAGGAGCTTATAAGACGCCCCAAGCTCCTCGACCGGGGCCCCCCGACCCGGGTTTTGCCAGGTACACTGGCGCGGCTCCATCTAACAGGAGCAGTCAAGTCAATGTACACTGAGGCCTAGTCATTCACCAGAACTAGGCCCTAACGGCTGCTAGTTTTATGGTGTAAAGGGTACCGCTGGTTTGCTCTACCTTTCCCAGAAAATGCTGGATAGGCGTGCTTGATCATATAGCCACATGCAGTCTAAGAACGCATCACAATCCACGTTCAAAATCTGTTGGCTATTCACATAGAACGCAGCGGATGAATTGACAAGGATAGTTCCCGTTTGACAACAGGCTTTAAACAACTGCCGTCAGTGCGATGTGGTCCTACTAACGCAGAGGCAGGATCAGATGCACCTCAGCGCCAACGCGGGACGCCTTCAATATCGAGCATGGACACCGGCCTTGTATCTGCTTCGTAAGTGGGCTCGCAGAGTCCAAGCCAACTCAGAGCCAGCTGCTCAGCATTGGTGGTCTCGGAGCCACACAGACAGCTTCGCCGTCCAGGGGCCCCCGACAGGCGCGGTGGGTCCCCCTGGCTGGCTTTTGAGAGCCAGGCCTTCGCCCCGTGGTCGTCCCTCGGCCAGTCTTTTGGGTCCCCTAATCGAGCCTTCGATAGTCTGTGTAAAGGGTCCCGAAAGCCACGCAGGGCTTAGAGGAAGGATATGTCGCCTGTACCCCACCCCACACCCCGCTCGCCACCGGCCTACCATCTAGCTGCGTCCCTGGATAGGTAAGTATGTACGAAACTCAATGCTCGTCAGCGACTTGCCTTCTGATCACATCTCCAATGTGAATAATGGCGTCTGTGTCCCAAAACATTTGCAAATTGATGCCAGTCCGGCTTAACATATGGCTATTCTTGCTGGTGGACTGAGCATCCTATTCTCTGGTACCAATTCTTCACTTCTCACCACATATTGGTAATTTGTTTCACCTATCTGTCGGAACCTCAACTAATATGGTGGTTGAAATTTCTTCTGGACATTTCATTCGTGTATTTGGTGGCTTAGATAAGCGTAATGATCAATCAATTCGCTAGATCGGTGGTAAACACGTCTATAGTGGTGGCAATAATTCAATCCGTAATGAAATGTTTATTTTGGTTGCATTCATATAATCTGGTGGAATAAGTGAGTCTGGTGAGTGTGTC
Organism: Pollicipes pollicipes; assembly: GCF_011947565.3. Classification (NCBI taxonomy): domain Eukaryota; kingdom Metazoa; phylum Arthropoda; class Thecostraca; order Pollicipedomorpha; family Pollicipedidae; genus Pollicipes; species Pollicipes pollicipes. Next base: position 7,359,865 of record NW_023596136.1, on the reverse strand, counting down.
AAGTGAGTCAAGTCTGGTCAAGAGAAATGTCTATGTTTTTTTATTCGAAATTCATTTTTGGCAGCCGGTTAAAGGGGAGCCACAAAATAAGATAGTCAGGAAAAAGCTTGGAGATTCCACCCGTCATCAGGCTTGCTTCCCTGCTCGAAGCAAGAGCTGGCTGCCCCATTCGGGGCAAAATCAGTGATATATATATATATATATATATATATATATATATATATATCATACCAAAATGTGGGCGTTGGTTTGGTCTTCGGTTTCCGGCGCTTAGATCATTTCGTTAAGATTGCTGTTTGCATATTATGTCGGTAGAGTATGTATTTGGATGCCAGAGCGGCACTGAGGTCGTATCACGTGGAAACATGCAAGGGGTGCTTCGCATTAAGAGGGTGTTACTACAGTCCATTCGTACGACCGTACCGTCTCACATCAGTATGCAAGTCATACTAATTGAATAGAGCTACTGATTCAAAGACATTTTCAGCAAGACGTGCTTATAGCTAGTTATTGTAAATGACATTATCCGAGCTGGTGTCCGAGATGCACTGCTCCGATAAACGGACACGTATCGTATGATGAACATAGACTGGTTCGGTCTTCCTTTCTAATACTTGGCTGCTTGCCCTAAGGTAAGCCGTTCGGATATGTTCGCGCATTATATTGGTACAGCATGTGGGTGGGTTTAGATTAGTATTAAGGTCACGCGTGCCGGAATAATGCAGGAGACCCATTACCTTAAGAGGACGTCTCCACGGTCTGTCTGCACGATATGCCGTAACATCTCACAGCTGTGTACGAGTCGTATTAATTGAATAAAAGTGTTGGAACGCAACAGACATTCTCGGCACGGTGCGCAATCATCTTAGTATGAATCACATTATCCGTAATGGTGTCTGAGATACATTGCACTAATAAATGTACATGCAATGCTGGTAAAATTATTTTGTGTCGCCGACCGAATTTCTGCGCGCGAAATTGTCCCCGGCAGTGAAATGCGATATTATATGGCAGCAAACAGCAATGACATCCATGCCCAGCAGCATAATCAGAAATCAGCGCATCACTGAATGCCTCTTTAATCACCGCAACTCGCAATATCATGTATACAACCGAAACGTTCATTTATACGATATCATTCAACTTATGCCAGGATATCTGTTGCTGCGAAGAATGCGGGCACATTGGCCATACACAATAAGATAGTTCAATCACAAAAGCAGCGTTTCTTCACCCTCCGGACTTGCCGGACGTTAAAATTCGATCTACGGCTGGACTTGCTATCTTCGACCGCCCAAAAAAGGACGGCAAAGGACCTCGACAGCCAGGGCAGCTGAGTGCATGACAAAATACTAGCCCGCGGCAGGTAGCACTGAGGGATGACCCAAAACATGCCGGTCTCTTCGAGGCCATGTCCCCTTATGGAAACCACGTGTGCGCTTCGAGCCCGACCCCAATCATCATCATACTCTCCACTTTGGGCATGCTCCAAACCTGGCACAACATGCGTTGCCTGATGGGCGCCTTTCGATGCGCTACAACGATTGGTATATACAGGTTTCAACTGAGACTCAAGGCTCCCTGGAAAGGAAAAAGCAATATTTTTGGTTCCATGCCTGGGCTCAGATTTTGGTGCAGGCGACTGCGCAAATGCTGGGCAGGAGGTAGTGGGGGGCTAGCTGGAAGAATGAAGTACCGTCGTCACGGAAAAGAGGACCACAGAACTGTTCGAGGAAAATAAATGTCGGTTGTTTCCTATTCTTGTTACGCTGAGCAAAGCGCAAAATACAACAAAGCAACCATTTGCGGCTGCAGCCCACCTTTAGAAGACTGTTACATGTTTTGACGAACCGAAGTTACCAGAAATTCCGAGACAAAACATACAGAAGCTCATGCAAGTATACAGAGGGTCTGCGGATTTAAAGAGCTTTGAGCTCCTAATGAGGTCCTCAGGCTCTCGAGTGACCCGAAGGCGGTCCCACAGTGGCCTGAAAAGCCCTTAAGCACTTGTCGTCCCCCAAAAACAGGTGTCCAAACGGATCATTTAATCAAAGATATTTGCTTCGACGACCAACTGGGTCGCTGAGAGGCCCGTCGGGTATCAGCAACCAAACGAACACTTCGATGGCCATGAGGGCCTACAAGCGATCAAAAGCTCTCTTTCGTGACCGAGGGCCTGGGCGACTAGTTAAGTCCCTAAGCTGTTAGAGGGGGGCCCCACCCACAAGATGCTCGTCAGTAGCCAGAAGGGCCCCTCAGCAGCCAGAAGGGCACTGCTCAGCTAAAACGGTTCGTGAGCGACCAGAGATGCCCTGAACACACAGAAGATCGAGAGGTCAGTGCGTCCCGTGAGCTGATGTTGCCGTCGGGGCTTTACGTCGCACGGACCTCCACAGACGTCATGCTAAATGGCGCCACCCGCTTCTGATCCTAGTGGAAAGGGTGGGCACAGAGGAGAGTCGAGCCCAGTACCTCACGTTTCCCTCCTCACATTTTTACCTCACATTTTAACCGCAACGCTAAAACAGTCCAAGAGGGCCTGCGTAGTTTCGAGGTTATTTGGTGCGCTGAAACATGGGCGGAGGAACAGGAGGGTGTGGGGGGGGGGGGGGGGGCGGGGGGCCATGCCCCACTTTTCAGGGTGGGGGGCAGCAGTGTTGACTGCCCCCCATTTTTTAGATTAAGGCTGTACTTAGCTTACTTTTGCACTACACGAAACATACGTGCCGATTTACGTAGTTCACCAGCCATCTTCCTCAAGATGCGTCATGTTTTTTTTCGTTTGCTCACTGACCATTGCTAAATATCGCAACCGCAGGACCGACGCCGCCCAGCCGATGGAGACTGCAACGCTGGGCGCCAGGACCATTACTATGACCTGTGAGCGCGCATGGTCAAAACCATATTACATAGTTTCTTTATCAGTAATGAATTCTGGCTGAATCTTGAGTATTTTAAGATGGACGTGGATTAGCCATGTTGATACAAATTTGGGACCCCATTTCATCAACAATCTACGCCCAGAGCCCTCAATTTTTCTGGAAAACAGAAAAACATGGAACTGGAGCCTGTGTGACAATTATTAGACCACCTGCGCCGATCAGGGATGTTGTGGCATCAATGAGGGTTTCTGGGCTGAGCTGAGGCCAACCTCACGGGTCAGAAGGCCTCCCGTGTCAGGGAGGGGAACAATGTGATACGATATATCCTTCTAGTGGCCTCCGGATCGACCAGGAGATTCTGCCCCGTGTCGCAAGAATGGTGACCGGAGGACACTTCGCGATGGGACGGAATTGCCCTTCAGCCCTTGACCGGAAACGGTAGGCAATGTGCTCCTGGTGTTATTCTCAAGGTGCCCCTTGCCCGGAAGGAAATAAGGGGGTCTCATTTTTGTTGAGGAGAGTGGGATCTCATTATTGTTCAATAGAGTGGGTCGAAATTCGCCAAAAAAGCCAACAAGGCCATCCCATGTTTGACTGAAAACGTTCATTTTCTGAATGGATTAGTGAAACAAATTACATCAAAAAGTTGCACATGCCCGCCGGCCATCTCGAGAGCAAGGACAGCAATGACCTTGGTTGCAGCTTCCACAAAACCGAACGACGTCGGCCACAGCAAGTGCCGCCAGACGGCGGACGGCGCCGTGTAAATCTGTCTTCTGTACAGATTAATAGCTACAGAAACACGAAAAATGGAGATTCTTCCCTTACGCTTCCAGTTTCATCACCAGATTCCAGCACCGCTTTACGGAGCTCCAAAGGTTAATCCGTTATCATCAGTCCAAGAATCGCGCACGCGAAATATGCGCCTACACCGCCTTCTAAATGTAAGATTTGATGTCCTGAAGCGTTCAAAGGCGCTTCTTTGAGAAGGGTCATCATTTTCGTCCACACGTTGGCCACGACTCATTATTAACTGCTAGATCGACGCTGCGCGGCCCCCGGAGACTGCAACGCCTGGGGTCGAGGTTTGTTGTTGCTATCGGCTCTGGCTGAATGTTGAGCATTTCCAGGCAAACATGGCTTGGTCATGTTCATACACGTTGTTCACCGCGCCATCTGCAATCAAATTTTCATCTCTAAATTTTGATCAAACCTATCGATCTACAACCCACCTTCGCGATGTCCTTAATGTCTGAAGAACCCGGATAAGATCTGAGGAATCTCCTGAATTCTATCGGTTTAGAAGGAGTCCACTAAACCATTGTAAATTACGGGCGCCGCTGATTTAATCCTCACATTCGTCCCACCCCCGATTTCTGCACTTCATGGACTTTAAAATCCAAACAGAATTGATCCCACCTTAGCTTCTGGTTTCTGTTCTGGTAACAAGGTTAAAATAACAATAAAAGAATGAAAACCGTGTATCTTGTTTACAAGCCAGCTATATTCGGGGATTTTTTGAGGGCTGGGGTCACCAAAAGAAGGGCTTTTGTCAATCTTGTGCTCCTCCTTGGCAAGGCTCTGGCTACACTACTGCCTGCACACAAAAACAGATCAAGTCGTCTTCGTTAAATAATGGGCAGTGAAATGCCCGCGGCCGTGTGTGACCGCCGACGGCGGACGGGAGCAGGGCCCAGATAAGGAAGATACGAAAAAGGGCCTTCATTCTGAGGTTTGGTTTCTAAAGAAGAGTTTCCAGTTTTATGATGTCACATTGTTTTTCGCAGTTTCAAGCTTCTGAATTCGTTTCCACCTAACATGCTGCGACAAGTTTTATCTCTTGAAAAGCAGCCCACGAAATGAAGGCGCATGAAAAGTCTGTCGCACTATGAGCCATCAGTTCACTTTCAAAATTCTCACCAGCCTATGTCCGGGCCGTATTTTGACATCTACCCTGTGGAGGCAGACGCCTCCCCAATGACACAAACTGCCTACCCGCTCATGGAATTTCGCTTCCCCAGGAAAAACAACGTTGAAATGGACGAGCACTCTTGGGAAGCTGGATATCCTTATTTGCCGAATGACATAAATGAGTCGAATAGGCAAAATGGTGCGCCCGTGAGAAACAGCTCTAAATGCATATCCAGCATGGCAGCCGTCACATTTGAATAACTCTACCCCCCCCTCCCCTCCTGTCACCGGGCCTGCTTTCAAAAAAGTTTCTGGAGTACGCCTTGAGCTTGGCCGCATACTTTTTGAAACGTTCCTACGCCTATGTGCTGAGGGAAATTTGTAATGGCAGATGGGCCCTAAATAGTGCCTCGACTGCACACGTTGTCCAGCTGAGGCTCACCTATCTGTAATAGGGGCCTCTGGGTGGCCAAATGGGTCCTAGTGAATAGGTAGAGGATGGACTTTACTCCTTGAGCACGAATATTCTTCTTCACGCAGGCAGCCAAAACAGCCCTGTGTACACCTCCACAAAACCCTAGGTTTTGCGTCTTCCGGGATCAGGGAAAAGGGACGCTCTACCCTTACCCCTAACCCCATACTTCACAGGATCTCCAGACATCACCTCAGTCATGGCACGATGGCTTTGGCAGCTGTCTCAGTGGGGATCTTGGGCAGTCAGAAAGAAATGCCAGTGACTGGAAAATTCCTTGGGGGCCGAAATGCTCTCTGAATGGCTAAACAGACCTGTCAAGAGCAAGGTCTCTGAGCGGCAAGAGGGGTAATAAACTGGCAGGCAAATGATAGGAAATTATTGTGGGTGCAGCTGGCGGAGTCGACATGACTAATTCCTAGTGAAGCCCGACAATGCAAAAAGTATGGTGATATCTAGCCAAGTGGGCGGCAAGCACATTTTCAGTGGCGCCGTCTATGACTGATAGTGCCATCTACCGTAGTGTCACCGCCTGCAGGTGGCGCCGCCTCCCTTAGTATCCAGTTCGGGCCGTATTATCCGCACTAGTATCTGAGGTGCACCGCACCGATAAACAAACGTACGTGCATCGTACCAAAAATGTAGGCATTAGCTCGGTCTTCGGCTTTGGACGATTCCGCCAATTATTGATTTGGTGCTCAATATGTTATTGGAGCTAACTTAACTTTAGTGGGGCAATTCTGTTCACGTTAGCTGATTGTGTTCGATGCGTGCTGCGCGTAGAAAGCCCACGGTGGTCGTTTTTCCTCCTAAATAGTAGCATGAGTTAGTAGAAGAAATCATACAGGTACAGGTAGACGATCCAAATATACATTTCGGTGTAGGTGTACTTTCCTACCTAACGTTAGAAAACATCATTGTACACCATTCGTCGTGTTTTAGGTGGAGCATGTCGTAAATAATCTCAAAAGAGGTAGAATCACCTCCTACCTTCGAATTTTAATAACTACGATGGCGAGCCCCCGGGAGCGACACGCACCGCACCGCCAGGACCGCACCCCAGCGCCGTTTCTGCGTTGCCGTTGCGTAATTACAATATTTCTGCTTACCAAGAGCTATAAAAAATGTATGGGACCAAGGTAATAATGATGGTAATAATAATAATAATAATAATGGTAATAATAATGATAATAATAATGCAATGCAAATAGTTTCTTGTGGCGTTTAGGTGCGTTTATGAAACGCACAGGCCAGAATAGTCCAGAGTATAGCCTAGACTAACCCAACCTAACCTAACCTAACCTAACCTTGCCTTACCTCACCTTACTCAACCTAGCCTAACCCAACCTAACCTAACCTAACCTAACCTAACTGAGAATAGACCAGAACCTAAGCTAAGCTAAGCTAAGCTTACCTAACCTAACCTTACCTAACCTAGCCTAACCCAACCCAAACTAACCTAACCTAACCTAACCTAACCTAACTTGACCCCAATCCCCCTGCAACCCATCGTCCCGTTGGCGCCGAGGATCAAATTTCATGGATTCTTGTTACCTTGGCCCGTATACTTTTATAGTTCTTGATGCTGTTTGATGCGCAGTAATGTTACGACCTCGCGCAGTAATGGCGCCGGTGTCGCGGCTGCTGTGTGTTTGCGGCGGTCAGATATTCGGTGTCTTAATTAGTTAAGTTCCAAGGTAAGAGTATAGATGAACTGTTTTATGACTAATTGTGATATGTTTTGCCTTAAAAACAACGATTGATGTACAATGCTCTTTTGTAACATGAGGTAGGAAAGTACACATTGACCGCCAGAGAGATGACTGTTTTTAAGTGCCGAATCTGATTACCGCATGTCGCCGGTTTGTACTGGGGATGGCGTGATGAAGGGTTTGAAGTCTGCTCTTTACGGAACACAATTTTTTTGAGGGTTCTGTGCAGTCTAGTACTCATTTAAGCATGTTAAGTTTCTGTGGATTACTGTAGATATATGAAATCCGTGCAATTGGGGTCCTTTACCATGAAGCTGCCCATAACAGGAAAGGGCTGTATGTGAGCAGCAGGCTGTCCCCACATCCTACTTTCTATGTTGTCATAATGGGTCAGGAAATTGTAGGCTGCTTGACAAAAAGTGGAGCTAAGCACATTGGACTATGAGGGGTGATGTTCTCAAAAATGTTTTGAGAGCCCCACGCCTCTGACAGTAAATTTGTTGTTTTTTGGTACTGTTTTTCATTCATTGTGGTTGTAGTCCTTATGTTGAAAGTCGAAATTAATTAGGGGTTGGTACTCCCAGATACTTGTGGGACACCTTAAGTTCAATATTGATGTCAACCACCTTGTCCTGTCTTTTTGGGGAGAGATAAGATCTCAAAAGTGTTGGCTTGATCAGATTGGCTTTTAAAAGTGTGACAGAGTCAGCCAGGATTGTTTTGGCAGATGTTTAGTAACAAAGAAAGTTTGCACAGGCAGGTCAAAATTCACCACAGACCACCCTGATGTTATTGGATTTGACCAAAATAGGACTTGGTGTGGAGCGAGCTTAGACTCTCATATTTGCTGACGTTTTGTCCTCCAGGGGGGTCATTCAGCAAATGCTGCAGGAGGTGCAGGAGGGAGTTGTGTGGTTCTTTGGCCTGAGGCTAGATATCATCAAAGTCTCTTAGCAGGTCAAGTTGAAAGCTGACATAGAACATGACACAAACTGTTTTGCCCTATTTTGTTTTGTTCATCCCATACAATCGTGATGGACTCTAGTTAACTTCAAATGTAACTCTGGCCCTACCTGACAAGGGGAGGCTGGGGCTGGTGCCTCCCATGACTATCTGAGGAGAAAGCATGCTGCACTCCGAAAAAGACAGTGATCGAAAGCTGTCGCCAAACTGTACCGGATTGATGCAGCATCATGTCTATGTCAGGCTGCCAGTGGTTAACCTAACAACACTTTGTTGTAAATGGGGACTGTTGTTGCATCATAGTAATGTACCGTGGTGAGGTTATGTACATACATTATGTCTTTCACCATTCTAAGCTGTTGAGACACAACTTCTGTGCCACATTAGGTAGTTGTGCACTGATCTCGTGGCTCAGAACCAGGCGTACATGGTGTTAGGTTGTGTTAGAAGTTATTACCCACTGCAACAGTGTAGGTCACGATGGCAGGTAACAGGTAATATTTTTCAGCATGTTGCCATCAGCGTGAGTAACGCAGCTAACCCAAAAGATTAGGCCAACACTCAAGGAGAGAGATGGCCGACTCGGACGGCCCTGACTCGGGCGCGGTCAGACGCCGGGTGGCAGCACCGGCAGACAGCGGCGGCCGTCAGGTGCCGGCGCCGGTCAGCGATGGCGCCAGCGGCCGACGGCGTCGGTCGAAGCCAGCGCCGCCGCTGCTGCTGCCCGGCCTCCTGTTCTCGGTGGCCGTCTCCGGCCTGCTGGGCTGGTGGCTGCTCCGTAGCGTCACCTCCGACGCCGACATCGACACGGTCGCGCTGGCGAGCACCCTATCGGACGCGCTGGTCGCCCAGCAGGCGGCCGTGGCGGCGCTGGTGGCGCACCTGCGGCGCGCGCAGAGCTCGGGCGCCCAGCGGCTGGACTTCCTGGCGCTGGGTCCGGTCGGCACGGGCAAAACGCTGCTCAGCCAGCGGCTGGAGGCGCTGGGCGGGCCAGTGGCGGCGCGCCGCCTGGTGGGTGGCGCCGAGATTGGCCGCGACCGTCGGGCGCTAGACCTGCTGGCCGCCGATCTGCTCTCGGCCGCCGCGCCTGGCCGCTGGCTGCTGCTGGCGCTGGACGACATCACACACTACGTGCCCGAGGCCGTCTACCTGCTGGAGGCGGTGGGCGCGGCGGCGGCGGCGGCTGACGTGCGTCTGATGACACTCGTCACCGCCACCACGGACGACCTGGCGGGAGAGCGCGGCGCCGACGCCGAGCGCCAGGCGTTTCGGCACGCGCACCGTGTGCGGCTGCGGCCGCTGCGGCGCGCCGAGGTGGCTGACTGCCTGCGCCGCTTCGCCGCTGGCCGCGGCGTCCAGCTGGGACAGGAGACCGTGGACGCCGTGCTGGAGGCCGTGCCGTTCGAGGGCCAGTACGCCGCGCAGGGCTGTAAGCTGGCGCTCTACCAGCTACAGACGCTGGTGAACCTGAAGGACGGCTGAGCAGGTCGGCGGCGAGGCGCGGTCAGGTCACTATCCAGTGCCGGAACTGGCAGCTGCTCGTGACATGCTGTCATAGGTCTGCGTTGTTTGTGCTGAGCAGCTAAACACCAGTTACTTGTTGTCGCCTTTCCAAAGCGGTGCTGTGTTTTCTGGATGTTTTGTTGAATTTATGCGGCCGGGCTTTCCGGTACGAATTGTAAAAAGCTATATGGTTCCTCGATTATTGAACTGGATTTGTTTTTAGCTGTACACACTGATGATGAGCGCGCCAGTGTGAGCTGCTGGGTTTGTGTAATGATTAGTGTTTTGTACGCGGCCATATGATGAAGGCATTTGTAGATGCGTTGATGGCTTGTCTGCCTCTGTGTACCTACCTGGAATTATTGGAGACCAGCGAGCGTCGTATAGAATCAAGTGAGTGCTTTTTGCAGTCACTAGATGTTTTGCAGTATAATGAATAAGAAGTGTTTTGCCATAAGCTTTTTTTTCTTTTTCTGGGGGCGTCATAAAATCATGCGTGCAGTTTTCTTGTGGATTTGCTTCTCGCTGAACTTGTGATGAAAAGAACGAAAGCGTTGACAGGTTAGCACTTTTTGATTCCGTTCACGGCACAGTGACGCTTAGATGCTATTGCAGTGCTGGCACTGCCAGGGTCTCTCTTTCCACATGGCCCATGGCGGCAGATGTTTCGACACGCGCACCGCGCGCGGATCCGGCCTCTGTGGTGCTTATGACCGTGTCCGCGGCCGCAGCGGCCGCTATGACCGTGGACGCCGCGCTGGCGGCCATGCCGTTTGAGGGCCAGCACGCCGCGCAGGGCTGTAAGCCGGAGTTCTACCTGCTGCAGACGCTGGTGAACCTGAAGATAAGGTTGCCGCTGGGATGCCACAGCTAGGACCACGGACACCAGACAAAAATGAAGATTACATTTGAGTTACAAGGATACCGGGATATCCACGCATGCAATGAAAATAATTTGGTGGATTTCCCAATGCAGTTTAGAGTAATAATGCGTTTGCCTCACATGTTAGCGTTAACACGCGCTCGGGTGGGGGAGGGGGATCAAATTGACTCTCCCCAAAGGTTTTTCCCGAATGGTTTCCGAACAGGGCGGCGTAACTGTGCCAAATTTTTCTTAGCTGTAGCCAATTGAACAGCGGATCGTTTGGCATCAAAAATATAGGTGTACCTTGTAAGGTAACTGACCAATGTCAGGTCAAAGGCCATGGTTTCAGCGAAGGCAATTTCTATAGTCCTTCAATCTTATCTAACAACGGAGTGTTGGACGAAGCCATACATCTCTGAGATGCTTTCGTAAGCAACACAACAGGTAAATGAGCAAATTAAATTGACCTAAGGTCAGGTGTTAAGGTCACACCAAGGTCAAAACCAACCTGTTTTGTTACTCTATTGCTTGCTGTATGGGATAGTTCCTGGTGCTCATTTTGAATTTACTGATAGCGGGAACCGCATTATGCATCTTCCATAGACTTCTTAGAGGTCAGAATAGGTCATTGACCTAAAATGACCCAGGTCAACATTTTGTGTTAGGAGCATACTGCCTAGCGTAATCTTTGTCGCGTATTCAAATGCGAAGCTCAAAGTAATCTTGCATGATTTTGATCACATTGACCTTCAAAAAGTCAAACAAGGCTATTGACCTTGAATGAACATGTGACTTTTGGCTTAGAAACGGTTATCTAGGCTCTGGGGGAACTTTGGAGACCAACCTGGAACTTGACCTTGTTTGACCTTTTTGACCCGAAGGACATGACCTAGGAACCTGAAACTTTGACCTGAGTGAGTTTACGCACAGGTCAACAGACCCTGTAAATTTGGTGTCTTTAGCTTTCCTAGTTCCCGAGATCTCAGGGGGGGGGGGGTATCAAATTGACACCCCCTCAGCCGGGCGAAGGGTATCTAGCCGGCCACCCGGACGTATGTTAACATCGACGAGAAATGTGGTGCCATCGCCGGGCATTCCCGTGTATCTCTGAGCGACACAGGTCATGATGCAACGATCATGGCAGGTGTGATACACTTGCTCTGGTTGCGGAGGTGTGCCGCTATCGGCCGGCTCGGTGCCGTTGTCGCTACTGAGATTCGGCGTCGAGTACCGACGCGACAGCCGCGTGCTTCATCGGGTATCGGTGCGGCGCCCAGCACACGGTGGCCGGAGCGATGCTGACAGTATTTCGCGCTAAACTGGTAGCGTATATACACAGCGGTGGATATGTCCATTGGTTAGCTGGGCTCCTCAAACATGACTGGGATGGCGAGGATAGAAAGAGGGATTGCCTTAGCTGTACCGGCGTTGCCTTCTCACAGGCAAGCGATGGTTGCAGCCGCAATGACAGCCTTACAATAGTAAAGGGAATATTCAACGTTTGGAAATATTAAAGCATCAGCTGTGATGAAATAAACTCACTGATACGTTTTGGTATACTTTCAAGTGGATGACAACTTAAGACAACACAATTCCCTTGTTCAGCAAATACGCTCCTCAATACGTCATTGTTCACGGGCTTCTTAAAAGCCTAAATTGTACTTTAAGATTGATAATAGCGCAGTTTACCAGACCAATGCATTGCGTGCACTAATATGCTGTCAAGCTATGAGTACATCCTCTTGCTTACACTTGCGTCTTACACTACCTGCGTCTTCTCATCGAACCTGTCGAAAACATAGATGACTCCGGAATCGATTTGGACTCCGCCCAGAGCCCAGTAGAGGTCTAGCTGTAGTCGGCCAATACTGTCGGTGGCGTTGCTGATAACAAAATTTCGGGGAGTGTTAGTAGTCGGGGCATACAAGCCAACGTCGGCTTCTGTTCCAGCGCGTAAAATATTAGCGCCAACGCATGAAAGATCGAAGTCAGAATGTGCTGGTTGTTCTTCTGGCTTGGTAAAACAGTCATAAACACGTCGCACCTCCTGTTTGAGTGCGCACAGTCGCCGTCTGGTAGCGAGGTTGGTGGCCATGCACACCTGTACCGCAGCTGCTATTCAAACAAACCGTGTATTTGTGCACACACTCGCCGGGCTTATCTCTACATCCGAAGGGAGGCCGGGACAGCAAGGCCTACCTTGGACTGGCTTACATTCCACTCAACGTGCAGACTAGATTATATCCCACTCTAGGTGACACGCGATAACGTCCATGGGGGGCCGATATGATACTTTATCAGATAGCAGACCAGGCGGCCATATCGAGTTCTGATGAGTGTGGTCGGCCAGCGCGTGCCACATCACCCGCCCAGGTCACGTCTCAAGACACTGGTCCCAGTCCTGCCAATACAATTCCTTAATGCGCTCGCAGTGTTTAACCAAGTTTGGACAGCGGTGCCGCGTGAAAAACTCCAGGTGCGGCCCGGAAATGTACAACAGCTGAACGACCATGCCGAACACGCAGCAGTCGAGCTCCGTCATGGCCGAGCCCAGCATGAACTGCTTGTCGCCGAGAAACGTGGACAGTGCCAGCAAATCTTTCTCGATCAGCATCATCAGTTCCGGCTCGCTAAACAGACCGATACCCTGCTCCTTCGAGCGGCGCGCAAACCCAAAGCGCAGGCCCAGTTTCACGAACGGCATGTACTTCCGCACGTTTTTCGGGAACTCGGGCCACACGTGTCGCATGCGGTCCAGGACGTAGCGCCGGAAGAAGACGCCCCAGGCGGTGCGTTCTTCAAGCATCACCTGGAAGGCCCGGCCGCACGCGAGGTCCCGCTCCGAGCAGTCGGAGGTCATGCGGACGCCCAGTTCGTGCGCGATGTGGTCGATGATGAGGGTGGAGTCAGCGACCTCGCGGCCGTTCAGCGTGATCCAGGGGCACTTGCCGCGCGGCCCGAACGGCACCCGGTCGTCCACCACGTACGTGATGTTGTTGGCGCGCAGGTAGGTCTCGACCTTGACCGCGAACGGTGAGATGTTGGGGCACGAACGAGCCCGCGCGAACTGGTGCAGCACGACGACGTCCCGACCAACAGCCGCCCACTCGGCCCTGCGGAGGCGGAGAGGGCACTGTCAGATGGCGCCGCAGAGGAGACGCGTGCCACCAGGCACCGGATCATCTGCAGACGTCCCACCAGGCACCGGGTCACCTACACACGTCCCACCAGACACCGGGTCACCTGCACACGTCCCACCAGGCACCGGGTCACCTACACACGTCCCACCGGACACCGGGTCACCTGCAGATGTCCCACCAGACACCGGGTCACCTGCAGATGTCCCGTCAGACACCGGGTCACCTGCAGATGTCCCACCAGACACCGGGTCACCTGCAGACGTCCCACCAGACACCGGGTCACCAGCAGACGTCCCACCAGAGACTGGGTCACCTACACACGTCCCATCGGACACCGGGTCACCTGCAGACGTCCCACCAGACACCGGGTCACCTACACACGTCCCATCGGACACCGGGTCACCTGCAGACGTCCCACCAGAGACTGGGTCACCTGCAGACATCTCGCTATACGGCCGGGTACCTGCAGACATCCCGCCACACGACCGGCTGCCTGCAAACGCCTCATCAGACAGGCGGACATATGTGAAGGTCTCATCGGACGGTGGGCCATCTGCATGGGCCTCGCCACACTGCAATCTGCCTCCAGACATCAAGCCGGACACCAGGGATCTCCTGAGGTTCCACCAGGCAGCAGTCTACCTGTAAATGTCCGAACAGATGGTAGTCAGCCTGCATACCAGAGCAATTGTCAATCAACTCCATGCTCGGATCCTGAAGGGAGCGTGCCACCTTTTTTGTACTTTTCATTCATTGTTGGATTAGACGCGTGCTATTTTATCAGTAGCACCAGTTTTCTCGAAACTCTTCTGAGTTGCTCAGAATTTCTATTGAAAGAATTCGCTTCCAAGATTATTCGACCCATTGCTCACCACTAAGGAAGTAATACATTTCATTTGCGTTGCTTTTTCAACGGGTATGTTTTGTGATGTTAAGAACACACCAATTTGCCCAAATGTTTTGTGATCAATGCTACGAAAGCTTGAGACAATCGGTCTAGACAAAAAGATATTAAAATGAAGATTTTATCCCACGAATTCAACGAAACGTTATACTATGACTTTGATTTCTCACCTATGGTGTTTACCACGGTGGTTCTTTTCAAGACGCACTTTAGCTTTGGGAATGGCAGTATCACATTGTCCATAGTGACGCATTTGCCACTAGCTCAAACTCCAACCAATGCGCTTTTCAGTAGCGCTTCAACCAGTGCCCTTGCCGCCCGCTGGCCCAACCACACACTTTTTATCTACACCAGTAAGGGTGCCACGACGGTTGTCATGACGACGGCGATCGCGACAATTGCAGGAAAGAAGCACAGTGCTGTCACAAAGTGTTGACAGCGTAATTTTGTTTTAATAATGATCCAAATTGATATCCTTTTTATGTCTTGACGGCGCTGCAGTGGCGCTACCCGGTGCAGGTTACTATACTAAGTGGTCCGGAGGTTCCACAAAAGTATGTGTTTTGAAATATGCCCAAAAGCTGGGACACTCCTTTTGACGTGATGTATGCGATTTATGTGTGTGTTATTAAGTGTTACTATGTTATTTATGTTCGCGTTATTATGTGTTACTATGTGAGTTATGTTTGGATTATTATACGTTACGATGTATGTGTTATCACAGGATCGTGTGATTTATTTGCACGGGCCGATATCATCGAAAGAAGACAGACCATGGAGGTAACCAATAACTCAATTTTGTGCAACCCGTTGACAGGGCTGACCTATAAACTTCGTTGCCATTAGCCTTTCAATCTAAGAATAATGCGACCGTAACGCATTCACTTTGGAACTCGCGCTTCATAGCACTAAGAAGCTATTACATATTAGCTGCGGGAAGCCCTCTTTCAGCTGATTTGCCGTCAGAAGGCTTTTTACCTGTGATTAGGCTATACAGTGCTATGCCGGAAAAGAAACCTTGTTGAAAAGGAAAATAATATTACTAGTTCCATAACATCTCTGATTCGACCATTAATCAAGATCAAAAGCGCAAATGTTGACGAAAATAGGACAGAAAGCTCGAGGGAACACAGCAGGTTGAAAGAGACATGGGACTTTTGATTGCCAGGAAAGAGGAGGAGCGCCTTGCACCCATATTTCCTTTGAGGCCAAGAATAGACTCACCCGCCGGAGCCCAGCAGTGTTGGAAAGCTTATAGTGTGAACAGGGTGTTGGGAAGAGTCGGCGGTGTGTGTGTGTAGTGTTGTGCGAATGTAGAGGCATTCTCAAGAGATGTGCTGCAGCGGGTGCTGTGTATTGTCATCGTCACTCGCTGCTGAGCTGTGACGTCACGTGCAGCTGACGCCATTATTTTAGGAGAAATTTAACGACGCCCCCAATTTTCGTAACATGGTGAAACATTTCACCTCTTTTGAGCCGTCTGCCCAGCTGACCGGCTTCACCTTAGATGTCGTCGCCGCGCGTGCCAGGCAGCGGGTCCGGCGGCAGTCTCCCCGCGAGTCAGACAGATCCAGCGTCGCCGCGCGTGCCAGGCAGCGGGTCCGGCGGCAGTCTCCCCGCGAGCCAGACAGATCCAGCGTCGCCGCGCGTACCAGGCAGCGGGTCCGGCGGCAGTCCTCCCGCGAGTCAGACAGATCCAGCGTCGCCGCGCGTGCCAGGCAGCGGGTCCGGCGGCAGTCCTCCCGCGAGTCAGACAGATCCAGCGTCGCCGCGCGTGCCAGGCAGCGGGTCCGGCGGCAGTCCTCCCGCGAGTCAGACAGATCCAGCGTCGCCGCGCGTGCCAGCAGCGGGTCCGGCGGCAGTCCTCCCGCGAGTCAGACAGATCCAGCGTCGCCGCGCGTGCAGGCAGCGGGTCCGGCGGCAGTCCCCCCCGCGAGTCAGACAGATCCAGCGTCGCCGCGCGTGCCAGGCAGCGGGTCCGGCGGCAGTCCTCCCGCGAGTCAGACAGATCCAGCGTTGGCAAGCGGGCTCTGCGCGGTCCTTTGAAGCCTTCCCCGTTGGCAGTCGACGTTGCTCCCCTCAAGCCTACTTCCGTTGGCAGCCAGCGTTCCGCGCCTCACGCCCCCCGCCCCTCCCCCCGCTGGCAGTTGACGTTCCCTGCCTCCACCCCAACCCCCGCTGGCGCCGCCGCCGTAGTTGGCGTTCCTGTCCTCAAGACCACCCCCGCTGGCAGTCAGTGTTCCACCACCATCAGGTTTGTGCACCGGGGTAGGTCGAGTGTGCTACATATGTTGGTAAGCTGATGCTGTAATGATGGGAGAGGTCGGCGAGGGAAGGGGAGCCAAGACGAGGTCGCCGTGATACTTTTTAGTGACAGCCAATCCGCATTGAGGAAATTCCATCAGATAAAATAATTATCTGTTGACCCAAAAGGTTTGTAAGAGCAGTGTATAGTGGGTGGTGATCACTGAGGTAGGGGTCGGGCTGCACGCATGAAGTAAATAAGAGTCCGATGCCTCCAGTAGTGTCACACGAAGTCTGTGACTCAACATGTGGTACTTTGCGCATGTGTGGCGAAATGAGTCGGCGTTTGGTTGTTACCGCAGACTAGGAAGTGCGGATTCAGTAGTGTGTCAATATGGATGCCGCGGGTGCTCTTGCGATTGCAGCTCAAGGCTCAATATTGAGTGTTGAAATCTCAGACAAATGTAAGTGGAGGGTGGACTAGTGAACAAGGTACAAAGTTCATGCCACGGGGTGGAAGAGACAGATAAAAAGATATCAAGGCGAGACAGAGCTGGAAAATCTTCACAATAGCCGCAACGTGATGTTAGTCATGTTGAATGTGACGACGCAAAAACGCATTGAGCACGCTAAGCACCAAGCCACCTTGGCGAGGTTTTGCAGTTTATACTCTGTCGGTATGCTCGGCGAGGTTTTGCAGTTTATAGACTGTCGGTATGTTCGTTGGGGTTTGGCATTTATACGCCGCCGGTATGCTCGGGGGGGGGGGGGGTGCAGTATATACACTGTCGGTATGTTTGGTGAGTCTTCCAGTTTTGTACGCTGTCGGTATGCGGTATGCAGAGACTACCAAGCACTTTAATTAAAAGAGTTCGGAAATTGTGTCGCCTGCTGCCGGTGGTTTGTATTTGCGTGCCCCTTCTTCTGCATAGTAAGATACCAAAGATCGTGTGTCGTACTGCAGCAGGAATACGCCTAAGCTGGGTCTCATTTGGGCAGGGGTATGGAGGCCGCCCAGATCTACACTCAGTGCGGTTTAGAAATAGTTGCATCCGCCTTCAAACGTGCATAGCTGCGAGGGGGTAGCTCATCTACGAAGCAATGCGACTTCGTCCGTAAGCGCGGATGACCGAGCACGGGGCTTTGGAGCCGGCTTACTCATCTGGTGTGGCTGCTGAGGTCCGGCCGAGGTACGGCTCAGAAGGGCCAGCTGAGGTGCGACCAAGGTACGGCACAGAGGGGCCAGCCGAGGGCCAGCCAAGGTACGACACAGAGGGACCAGCTGAGGGCCAGCGAAGGTACGGCACAGAGGGGCCAGCTGAGGTGCGACCACGGTACGACACAGAGGGGCCAGCTGAGGGCCAGCCAAGGTACGACACAGAGGAGCCAGCTGAGGTGCGACCAAGGTACGGCACAGAGGGGCCAGCTGAGGGCCAGCCAAGGTACGACACAGAGGGGCCAGCTGAGGTGCGGCCAAGGTACGGCACAGAGGGACCAGCTGAGGGCCAGCCAAGGTACGGCACAGAGGGGCCAGCTGAGGTGCGACCAAGGTACGACACAGAGGGGCCAGCTGAGGGCCAGCCAAGGTACGACACAGAGGGGCCAGCTGAGGTGCGACCAGGGTACGGCACAGAGGGGCCAGCTGAGGTGCGACCAAGGTACGGCGCAGAGGGGCCAGCTGAGGGCCAGCCAAGGTACGACACAGAGGGGCCAGCTGAGGTCTGCAACGACGTGGTCCAGTCTGGCGCCGCAGCGTCAGCGCCACATGCGGGACCTAACGGCAAGGCACCAGCAGACCAAGAGGAGTGGGTCCCGTTGGTTGCGCACCTGTGGGTTCAGTCACACCCCGCGAAGCGGAGAGGGGGATGCGAGCAGGCGTCAACCGAGGGTGGAGCTGCTGTGCGCAGGCCCCGCCAGAGGCCGGTTCTTCGTTCGCGGCCGGTTGCGGAGTGTGGGCATCATAGCGCAGTAGGACAGGGGCGGCGGAAGGGTTCGCGCTCCCGGTAGCCATGCTCTACTGCCACGGTCCCCAGAGGATGCTTTTGCCCATTCCCGCACACGGCGCACCGGGGAGCATCTATACAGCAGAAGAGGGTGCCGTGTTTGCTCTTGCAGAAGACGCAGGCTGGGTGACGGGCCCGACAAACGCGGTCGACGTGGCTGTGCTTTCGGCAGCGCTGACATGGGATCACCGGCGACGCCCAGGGGCACACAGACACCGAGAGACGCTCCGCGAGGACACTCGGAAGACGGTGGAGCACACGAACACGCCGTCGGGTTTTCAGGTTAGGGCAGTCCGGCCAGAGGGACCGGACCCTCATCACTTCGCACACTCAACGGGGGCTACCGTTCACGAAACTCCGACTCAGTAATCGAACACAAGTCTGGAGAGCACCCAAGGCCCTGTGCAGGGTAAAGATGGCCGGCGACGGTAACTTGGCCGTCGAGCGCCGGAGGGCGCTGGGCCGTAGCGACGGTGGGCGGTCGGCTTTATTGGGCTGCTGATGTGCGTGACCGGCACAAGAGCACCAGCACCGGGTTTCATCCGCGAAGTGAAGGTCGACGCATTTCAAAAGTTCTTACATGGCGCAGGCAACTTCGTCACATTTTTTGGGTGTCGACATTCGACCGGTTTATTTTAATTATCCGATAACACGTCGTGACAAAATATCACAGCGAACACAGCTTTTTTGCAG
>NW_023596136.1:7324398-7339573 GCF_011947565.3 Pollicipes pollicipes | reverse complement strand
TTCAACTTGTCAGAGGCCCTTCTATTGACCTGCCCAGCACTGTTGTATCGCACAGGGGCATTAATTCACGTACACCGGTTTTGTGTTATTCTTCTTTGGTCAGAGCGTCCTGCGCTTTGGCTGGACCCTGTATGTAAGCCCGCCGTGGCAGTCCCCATCGTTCAGGGCCCACCAGTCCCCCACCACGTCGGTGCAGGGGCCCACCACGTCGGTGCAGGTTCCTCTCGCTTGTCCTGAGGACTCTGCACTGTTAGCGAAAGCCTCTTTGTTGGCCTGCCGCGGCACCCCCGATTGCTGGCGTGCCGTCCCTATTGGTCTTGGGTTTTCATATAATACACCGTTGGCAGGGGATTAAATCTTAATGAACATGATAGCGGCTTTGCATCTCACCGATGGCCAAGGGCATTTCGAGAAGGATGTTTTCATAAGGAATCATGTGGGATGCGTCGGTGGCATGGACGTGGCTCGAGCCTCAGACAGGCAGATCTAGAGTCGGGCGCACTAACCATTAAACCACTACCACCCCGGACCCAAATCCGATTCGGCCGGGGCATTCTTGACCGCTCCGGGGCTCTCCATATTGGTTGTGGGCTCTTGTGATGAAGTCAGAAGGATCTTATTCTGTTGCCAAGAGCCCCACATGTGCTTGTGAGCGCTAGGACCTTTCGTCCGCTCGTGTGTACGGGCCTACCCAAATTACTGCATACGCATGAGTCCGAGATCGCAGGATGACGACTCCCCTCAGCGCCTTGGCATTGGACATGCGCCGATGAATTTTTACGCTTAATTGTCGGACGTAATCTTACGCGCTGCCGACGTGCATGTTATTTCCGTTGGTCATTGAGTTTTCGACGCCTATTACACTTCTGCATCACGTTCCTGACACGTTTTGAAGGCTAGGGTACATTTTACTTTTTCATAACAGTCAAAGCAAGAACCGTATTAGTCATCAGCCATCAACTGATCACGTCGACTAGCTGGCCAACTGCAAATAACTTGGAAATCAAGCTCGTGGTTGATTCTGATGGTATTTAGCAACTGACTTGAGTGCATTTCATTTTATTGAGTGCATGTCATGTTTTCTCTGACATCCCGAGGGTCAAAATGGCAGAATTTACCAAAATCAGGAGAAGTAAACAGACTCCATGTATCTGCACGTGGCACGCCTAGCCTTTTAGGACTGCGCACAGTAAGATGGGTCCGTTTACTTATATTTACTTAGAATCTGGAATGCGAGAATTTTTGGGAGGGAGCCCTAAGCTTAAGTTGGCTCACAAAGTAAGAGGTCTGCTCCAGTTTCCTACCATTTTGAAGTAGTGTAGGTGGTTTGAAGGTGCAGATGTGTATACACACACATCTGTACCATGCCCAGTGGTGCATTGAAGGCACCGCCGATGCCACAGCCCTGAACACGTCCCAAATTGGCAAAGCCCATGTGCGTCGTCCCCCTGGTTCTTTCCGCCTGTTCCAGCTCTTTTCCACATCCCTTAACACTACAGGTGCTAGTGGTGGAACGGCGGAATGCGACCAAGTATGAAACGCGCGGTTTCGAGTCAACCCTTTGTTAGCTGAAAAGAATGCTTACAATCTGCATATCCCCGCGTAGATGTAAAGGTCCTGACAATTCAGACTCGAAAACCAGCAACATATTTTCCGCCGATGGCACGAAATGTGAAACGTGTGTTTATTCATTACGGATTATTGACCGTGTTACGTGCACACGGCCTGCGAAGCTAGCTGCCCAGCGCGTATTGGCCGGCGCAAACGGTGGATTAGGACCTCGTAGTTTGATGGTGCGTGGGATGGGCTACGGTGTTTAAACAAACGGAACAAACGTTGTGACTCGTTCTCATGTACCACATAGCGTGGCACAGCGGTCCAACACAATGCGGCTGCCACATGCTATTACCAGCCGATGTACTGCTGCGGTCCGGCCTGGACATTTCAGCAGCGCTTTTGGAACATTATGCGGACTGCAGTTACATCTTGTCGCGCTTCGACGCAGTACATCACAATAATGAGTCGCAATGTATCGAGCAGCGAACCAGAAGCTCGCAAATGGAATTGCCGGTGTTACAAACACGCAAGCCGCAAGTTTTTCACTAAAGCGTGGTGTGACAATACCATTATTGGCCACCAGACGGTACTGTTTGCCACCGTCAAAGCTGTCAAGACCGGGTGGTGCCTTACGTGCACTGCCGGTGCGGTGACGGCACGGAAAATCGGAAATGAAGACTCGTCGTTTTCCGGTACTAATCGCCACCCACATTATTCTGAATTTTGGACGTTTCAACGACTGAGTTCAGCCTGTCAGGCACCACTGTATCGCAGTCACCGCGTGCCAGAACATTCAGTTAGCTCACTTGTGCGCGGAAGGTCCCAGTGGCATAATTGATGTCCACTGGTCGCAAACAGTCGCCGCGAAACGTTGGGGAATTGCTGTGTTTCACCAACCCGCTATCACACAGGGCGCCGTCAGAGCCTTGGCAAGGAGAGGCGTGGGGGGGGGGGGGGTACAGGGTTGAGAAAGCCCACTGCTAGTGGAAGAACCCCTTCCCCCCCAAACAAAAAGTAGCTGGGTGTGGCGAAATTGTTAATGAGCGGCAAGGTTTCTTTTTTTATTATGTTTACCATCTATAACTGGAACAGAGCCCAGAAGCCACTGCGAGATCAATTCTGTTTGCATCTTGGCGTCCATTGACTTCAAAACTCAGCTTGGTATACCACTGTTCGGTAAACATCAACAACCCTTTTCATTTTACAGGATTTCATCAGGTTTTTTTTCTAAACCGATGCAACTCAAAAGCTTTGCTAGATTTTTGTCTGGGTCCTACGGAGATATTGAGAGCCCTTGAACGTAGATTGTGGGTAGAAATAGGCCAGATATTTGTATTAGCATGCTTGCCTGGCAATGTTCAACATTTTGTTGGAATTGATTAGTGAAAAAAATAATGTAGGGTGGTTTTGAATATGCATGCTGCAAACCTTAGCAACACAAATCTTAACGCCCGGCGTTGAAGCCGCCGTAGGCTGCTGGCGCTGATTCCGCGGCTTAAATTAAGCATAAACAAACGGGGGGGGGGGGGGGAGGGAGACGAAAATGTGGTAAATGTTATTTCAATTGGTAATATTGATTTTGGTGATTCATAGTCGACATACAGGCGCGCACTGTCTCGGGGGCCTCCAATCGGTGCAAGAAGCCGCTTGACATTTTAGATCACTTCCCTACGGGCGGACGTTCTTAATGAGATTTACAACCTGCCCTTCGGGCCCTTTGGCCCTCTCAATCGGGCCCTTGGTCTTTGGTCTCCAGAACCCTTTCGACTCCTCTTCTGGCCGCCTCAAACATGGTTCCTGTCCGACTCGTGGCCACTGGCCACTTGCCACTCGTGGCCACTTACCGACAATAATGTGGGCGGTTTTGAATATGCATGCTGCAAACCTTAGCAACACAAATCCTAACGCCTGGCGTTGAAGTTTCAAATCGCGGGTGTCGACCTTGTTCCTGCTCGCGAAATGGATCCCTAGGGCTCAGACTGATATTGAGCCGGCCGTTTGGTGTCATGTCGCAACCTTATATGGCAAGAATAGAGGGTGCTAATAAGGAGGCTCTTGGAAAGGTTCTCAGACCAACGTCTCAGATCACGGCAGTGCGGACTGGGGGCATGCCCAGGTCCAACCAGAATCTTGATCTTTGATTCCGAGGTGTTCTTAGGACTCTTCTCCGGCCCCCTAAACACAGCTCCTGGAGACTCGGGGCCATTTGCTGGTACATGACCACTTTTGGATGTTATGGGCTCCAGACGACAACCCCATTGCTTTAGGGACCCCACCAACGGAGATCACGGGCCCGAAAATCACGCCGCTGCTCGCACTAGTGAAATGGACTACCAGGACTCAGGCTGACGCGAGGCCGACTGCTCAGTCTTGGTAGTCTCCGGTCGAAGTAGAGACCCGCACTGTCCCACGTGTCCCCAGCCGATGTAAGGGGCCCTCTGACTGACGTTTGCGGTCACGGTCCCACGGGCGTGGGAACCGCAGGGGACAGCGGGGAGGCCATCCTCATTGCGACCTACGGCCAGTCCTTCGGCCACTTCGGCCGCTTCAGTCTTCCCATGGGGCCTTGATCTTTGGTCCCCACGGGCCATTAGGCCACTCTTCGGATATGCTCAAGCAAAACTCGTGACGCGCTCCGGGCTATTTGCTGACACATGCCCCACGTGAGGCCCTGTAGGCCCCTGACCGACAAAGCGGCCCAGTTCATTGTTTCAGGGACACAGACCAATGCAAATCGCGACCCTCGGTCTTGGTCTTGCTTGGGAAGTGGGCCTCTGGGATTCAGACCGACACAAAGCCAGCTGTTCGGTATTGCTGGTCTCTGGCCGAAATAGAAGCTTGATTTGTCTCAGGGGTCCTGAATCGGGTTGTAAGAGGCCCTCTGAATGACATGTCAGGTCGCAGCCCTACGGGCCGGGATTCTCTATGTGACCGACAGTCAGCCATTCGGGACATTGCGCCCTCCAATGGCGTTCTTGATGGTCCAATGACATTCTTGATCTTTCATAGTCCATAGATAATAGTTGAATTATTAAGGGAGCTTCCACTTGGTCGCTATTCTGCAACAAGTCGGTGTCTTACAACAGCGTTAACACATAAAAGCATGCGAGAAACACATTTCTGAGGTCGGCATAGATGCACACGCGCACACACAGTCACGCTACTCAGTCACAAAGTCAGGGTCGGACAAGAAGGCACGCCGTGATGGAGTGTGGGCGGACGACAGGAGAAAGCAGTTCCATGCAGCAGCTGCCCGGTGCGGAAACCGCCGCTGAGTGGCAGTCAGTCTGACGCGTTCCAGGTGCAGTGAACTGTCACCACAGGCCGTGGCTCGGCTGCGACGTTGGGAGGCCTCCATGCGCGCACAGAGAATGAAGGCAGAGCGGCGTGTGCCCTGCTTACTTGTAACGCACGGTGAACATTGGCACAGTCACGTCGGAGCACCACCTCCGCACCATCCCAGCGTTTCTCATGCAGGCAGCCGGATGCGCTGGAGGCGCTGCCGACTGCCGGTCACCGGCCTACTGGCAAAGTGGACTACCTGTTGGATCTGCTTCAGAAGGTAGTCGACAGCGCTTCCCTACATGGACGGACGGACTGCATGTGTGGACGGACTGCATGTGTGGACTGCATGCATGGACGGACTGCATGTGTGGGGAAATGTGCGCACGAACAAAAGCCGTCAAAACATCGGGTTGAAGCGGTGCCGAACCTTGCAAAACGTAACGAGTATGGCGTTGAAACGCCGAGCGACCGCGGCGATGCTAGTCTCCCAGGTCAGGTGTTGGTCGGAGGGTACAACCAGTACCTTCAATGTCGTCGAGGGGCGGATAATTGAACCAGAAATGTTGGCGTGAAAGCCACCGGTTTTTATGCAATATTTTGTGTCAGCAAAAGTGAAGTCGTACTTCTTAGGGTTCGCCTTCAGACTAATTGAAACCAAGCCTAGAGGCTCTGCGTAGACTCCTCGGCGAGGAATTTGAGGTGGGACAGGCCGACGACCTCGGATGTGGAATTATCGGGGAGCTGGGTGTCATGGTGTAACAGGCGATCATTGTGTAGCAAGCTTTTGAGGTCATTGGTATAGATGAGGAACAGGACTGGCCCGACCTGGGATCCCTGAGGCACACCGTGTGACAGCGGTAACAGCTCCGAGTCGCTCACCACCTGCCTCCGACCGTGCAAATAGCTCCAGGACCATCCGGAGGCCATGTCTCACCATTCCAGCTTTCTCAGGAGCATGTGATGGTTGACACTGTCGAAAGCCTTGCAGAGGTCGATCGTCGCGAGCGACGCGACATGACCGTTGTCGACGGTCCTTGCCGACCATGCGGCAGAGTTGAGCACGGCGTCCTCCGGAGAGTGACACGGCTGGTATGAGCACTCGGACGGCGAAAGGATGTGGTGATTGAGCAGATGTAAGGTGTATTGAGCATATACAAATTTTTCGGTAATTTTTTATAGCACAGAGAGGATGGAGATTGGCCGAAAGTTGTTAACATCTGTTAGACCAACTGATTTGAACACGGGAGTGACACAAGCGGTTTTCCAGGCATTGGGAAAAACATTTGAGACGATAAAGCAGTTGACCAGGTGAAGTAGGTGCGAAACAAGTAGGTCGCTTATTATTGTGGTGGGGCCCTCGGGCCCCTCCCAAACGGGCCTTCGGGCCTCATTGAATACTCCCATTGCACTTAGTCAAATCAGGTCCCCTTGCCACACGGGACCTCTTGTTGAGCAGTGCGGGCCTCTTACGGATACGGGAGCCCCGACCAGTGTAAATTACTGGTCCGGGCTTCATCACTGCCTTGGAAGCGAACCCTCAGGCCCATAGCGACAGGGAACCGACTGTGCGGTACTAGTGGTTCCCGACCGACAACTAGGCCCTTATCGACTCGGGGAGTCCTCAATCGGTGTAAAGGACCCTTCGTCATCTGAGAGACCGTCCTCGCAAGCTGGGCCCCTGAAGAAGACTCCAGCCAACCTGTTGGGCCCTGACAGACGCTGGGGCCCCGACCAATGTAAATCTCTGGCCCAGGCTTTGTCCCAGCTTGAAAATGACGCCTCGGAGCCTATGGGGGAGGGGGATGTGCTCGCTGTGCCCTCCCCCTCCCCACTGCCTGCGCCACTGCAACCACATCAAGCTCACACATGGCACTGAAACCATTGCGTAATTCTTACAGCGTAGACTTCAACAACTGCACATTTAAACGTCCAGTCAGTAGCGTCCGATCAATGTTCTCTGGGCAGGCGCCAGGTGCCGCCGCCCGTGCAGCTTCGAGCACGCAAGCACGCGTGCGCTCGACGTCGGCAGACAGTCAATACTCCTGCGCCGCTCAGCGACGTGGACAGGACGGCAGTCTTAGACATGGGCTTCAGAAATTTGCGAGACTCTCTTTTACAATGATGCCATTTAATAACTACCTAGAGGCTCCGGGTGTACTGGAGACTCAAGGGCACATCATGCTTAAGGCTTCATGTACCCCACCCTGGCCCTCAGACCCTCTTCCGCCTCGGACCCTTGTGATCCCATTTAGGGCATATGTCCCCTCTAGGGACCCTTAGGACTCCAAGGGATGGGCATTGTCGCTAATAATATTCCCTTGGCTACGTTGCTTGCAGTGCGTTCCGTTAAGTCGCATTCAATGTTTTTGTTCACCAGTTTCTTAGAATATTAGACGTTTCACTTAATCCTATGATACAATTAGTTTAATTTTGGTCCCTTGATTGTGACCGCAACAAACTCTTATATTTGTCAACGAATGTCCCAATCTAGTTGGTTTTGTATAACTTGTTATGTATTCAACACACCGCACAGTTTTATTCACCACGTTCTGCAGTGCTATCTGCAATACGTATTCTCCTCATCTAGTTATCTTTGTGTGCAGTTATTATGCCACGACCCGAAGGCTTTGCCAGTTATCTGAGCACCTCAATATGACCGCATTATTCGTGGTATTTGTTGGGCTCGCTTAAGATATGCGACGTTTGCGTAAGTTTTTTAGTTTTCCCGAAATCGCACCATCTGTATATGCAAACTACACTATAACGAGCCAGATAGAAAATCTAAGAATACGAGAGCGTTTTGACGTGGCAATCTGACACTATTTTGCTCTGACTGACACCGAAAAATCTGAATTGCGTATGTCGCGTTTCCATTGTGTTTTTGTTTTGCTTTTACTTTCCGTTAAGTTAAAGAGCACTCTGATTACTCAAGCTGCAGCAGAGTTTTGGCTGTTGCAGCCAACGAAATGTTTCAACTGCACATGGCTTTGCCGTCATCGCCTGCGTTTATCATTCATTCTCGATAAAAAATGGATGTACCCATTACAGTTAGGAGAACCGCATAAGTGTGTTGAATATGCGAAAATGTGCTGTGTTTGCGAAGATGCGGTCACAAACACCGGTCTGCCTAAAGACTGGCAGCGTTGGTTCGTGTTCTTATTGTAAAACTTTTATTTTCCGAACACAATTTTCCCAAACCCGAACAGAGAAGTCGCTTACTCGACTGCCGTGCCAAAAGGGCTATACACTGAGGAAAATATTGACCCCCTTACAGTACAATGGTTTGGTGCCAAAACAACACCCTTTTTAGACGTCATTGTGACAAGATCCAACACCCCCAACATCCGTCATAACTGCATGATCAAGTCAGGAATGATTTTTTGTAATCCCTGTTAATTATGTTGGTTTCTCTACGATATGGTAAAGCTACACCACGTTTTTAATTAACCCTCAGTGCTCATTTTTCAACTCCAAGCAGTTTTTCATTCAACTGATGCATTTTTTTTTTCATTCAACTGTTCGATCTTCGTGCAGATCGCTGATCAGCCTGTCATCATCGTATTCCCAAACCGTGTTTTCATCAAACACCATAACCTTATTCCCCACTCAAGTGCTGATGTTAATGCATTTTAACCCCACATGGTACTTTGGCGCCCTCATTCATACTAAACGGCGATTGTGGCCGGTCGGCAAAAAAAAAAAATGTGGAACTAAAAAGATGCAATAATTTGTATTCAGTGTAACTCATATATATATATATATATATATATATATATATATATATATATATGTATATATATATATATACATAATTTTGGTAAAATAGTTTCAAAAACCTCAAAATATTCTGGCCAATGGTGTGTTGACTTTTGCATTCCTCATTCAACTTGACATTGTGTTTTAGTTATGCCTGAAACACATTGAAATTTAACAATTTTGCTCCAAACTAAAGGATACCCTAAACTCTGACTTCAGTATATCAACCCAAACTTTAAACTCAAAACCATGGGAGATCATCGCGCATTCAATCGAAACCATCATACTCCATGAAAGAAGGCTAATTTCTTTCTGTTCTCAGACTTCCGCGAAATCGCAGGAAAATGTTGAGGACATAACACAGATGTCCAATCTGGACACAAAAATATGCATTGAATGTTTGAGGTGGTTTTGTTTTCTCAGAATTGCAGGTATGAGTGAGATCAACAAAAACGTGGAGTCATTTTTACATTCCAAACATTTTGGTATTTGACCAAATATGCTGAAGATATAATGCGTATGAAGCATTCAGAAGATAGACGAAGCAATTTAAACGACGCATTGAAGGTGATCCTTGTAAATGAATTGCTTATCTACGAAAAGTTTAGCCTCATCGTTCGTTGTCGTATGCTTCCTTCCGGCTAATAATGTGACAAGAAATATGTTCGGAATGTTGCTTTGTAAATGCATCAATATTTTTTCTGTGACCCCACAACTAACTTTAAACAAGAAACAGTACTTTGGAGCATACAAGTTAGGCCACTAAAACCTACACTGACGAGCAGATGTTAAATGAAAGTGATGGAAATGCAGCAAAATTTCCCCAAATATTTCATGTTTGCTTCTTTCTACTATTTCTATGCATTTTTACAAGTAGTTATGGGTGTCACACAGACCCGTTCAATGGTCATAAGATCGTTACGTGGTCCGGGGGTTTCGTTAAGGATCTCAACTTCTCGGGCCCCTATCAAATCGCAGCTGGGCCCACCAGCGCACGCTCCGTCCCCTCCTCATTCCCACACTTCCACCTTCCTCTGTCATATTGACATGGATTCTTACAAATTTGCGCAGCATGTCAGCTGTATTCTTTCACTGGCCGAACCACTGAATAAAATGTAGCACCGTATTGGACGTGACTGACTGACCGAGCCACTTAATAAAATGGAGCACCGTACTGGACGTCATTGACTGACCGAGCCACTTAATAAAATGGAGCACCGTACTGGACGTCATTGACTGACCGAGCCACTAAATAAAATGGAGCACTGTATTGGACGTCATTGACTTCTCATTGTGATCGTTCAGTGGTCCGTGTACAATAATGCCGGTTAAAACTCGAAGGCATACAAATTGTGGACGATGACATGAACGAGATAATCAACTCTAGCATGCCATGCAAGTGTATTCAGATCGACAGAACACGCCTCAGCAGACACAGCGCATTTCTGCTAAACGAGACATGACTCGTCCCGTCCAAAGGACTTCTCACAAACGCAATACAGCATTTACAAGCTATGCGAGTGATTTATGCAGCTGAAAAGGAGACTACGCCAAGCACGGCATACAGCTTCTCGTTCTCAGGCAAGCACATCATCACTAAACAATAAAAAAAAACATCAGTAAACGTCATCACAGATCGCATCAAGCCACCCACGCTCCCACAGCCACAGACAAAAGAACACTGCGCAACGTTAAATTGGGCTGCTTCCCAGCCCCGCGCACAGCAGCCTGAGCCGGGCCGGCAGTCGGGACTGGCATGTTGTGAGCGGCTCTGTGCCCCAAGACAAGCGCTGTAGGCTCCTGTGCACGCCCCCTCTACTCCTCAGTGTCGTGCAAACACCAAAGATCTCGCACACTTCCCAGACACATTTATACTTAAATGCATGCCATCGCCTCAATCTTTTTATTTGGAACGACCAGAAAAAAAAACATCAGAAGGCAAAGCCCCATTAGCCTGTAGTTAGAGCAATGTACCGAGTAGTCCGGATATTTCCACAAGAAGGCACCTGATGGACATGCAATGATCAAAGCACTGAAGTGAATGAACAATCTGCGTAAGAGCATTGTTATGCTGCGTTATCTATTGGTTTAACCACCAAATTTGCCTTTCCATGACACTAACTTGACCTGACATGTTCTGTG
This sequence comes from Pollicipes pollicipes, assembly GCF_011947565.3. Classification (NCBI taxonomy): domain Eukaryota; kingdom Metazoa; phylum Arthropoda; class Thecostraca; order Pollicipedomorpha; family Pollicipedidae; genus Pollicipes; species Pollicipes pollicipes. The sequence goes on along the minus strand of NW_023596136.1, from coordinate 7,328,833 downwards.
ACCAGCGCCCGATTTTGCTCGACGCAGTCCTGCGGGTCTGAGGCGCGCGGCACGACGCCGCCCCAGATCCTGCAGATACGGGTGGTCGTCGCTTCTGGGCTTCGGAGAACGACCGGCGAGCGCACGCCGCCGTCCACGAAATGGACTGCTCTTCTGCCTCTCCGCCTCTCCGCCAACGTGGCCAGGGACGGTAGTCACGTTTGTCCGCTGACTTAGTTGACGCTGCGCGTAGAGCTGGCTCTAGCAAGTGACGGAGGACATGACAGCGCATCAGTCCGTCATGAATACCGACAGCTCCTTGTTCCATATCGGGCCTTGCTCTGGGTAATCGTTAGATCCCGAAGAATGGACTCCTGCATCTTGACTAGCAGACTCGACAGAGTGTTGCCTGCACTGGCCGTTGGGTCAGCCACAGGCGCGGTGAGTGGAGGGGGGGGGGGGGGGCTGCGCGCGGGCGCTGACCGGTCTTACTGTCTGACCTGACGGGGGATCCACAAAGCCATCGTCACCATTGTCGTCATCCACTCGGTGCCGTCCGCTCTCTTTGAGAGGATGAAGGGCTGACGTCTTGTTGGCCTCCGCGGACGGCCATGGCGTCGGCTCTATAACGGGACTGGCCTCCGCCCTTAGGGTCGCAAACCATCCAGATGGCGTACCACGGCGTCTTGCCAAGAAAGAATAGCCCAGTTGTTTGAAAATTGGCGGATTTCATTGGAAGAAGGTTATGTGTGGCCTCTCAAAATTGTGTGCGATTTGCAGAGACAACCGAGTTTATTATAGCTGAGTTGGTGTGTGACCAGTGTTACAGCGTGGTCTTTTTGAAAGTCAAGTTGTTTCTCAGTTCCAATGCCCTGAAAACGTTTAGGTCTCCAACTGTTTCTGAATGTGTTTGCTTCAGTTTCAGTTTGAGACCGTTTCAGATAATGTCAACACGTTCTGACCTCGCATAAGCCACCCACTGCGAACATTCTTAGCAAAACGTAGTGGGCTTATGTGAGTGCGCGGCGGAACAATTATTGGAGTACTGACGTAACGTAGCAAATCACCTTGAAACCTTACAATCGGCACGGGTCTTCAAAAACTTCCATCCTAGCTGTCATGTTTCGGGCAGTCCTTTCCACGCACCGGATAACGGGTACTACGATGTAGGAGCCCGATGTAATATACTGATGGCCCTGGGGTGTGTATTGCCAACCGCATGTTCGGCTGTCGTTATCGAGACATTTTGGCTTAGCCTTCTGTATCTCGTGTAGTCGTAACCGTTTGTACCAGGCATCACGTGTTGGAATGTGGGAGTTGGGATGGCTGGGCATTTTTGGTGTCTCTTTATTGCTAGTGTTTGCACAAATTTGGAAAATTTTCTATTTTACCTGCCTTCCAATTTATGGCTGGGTCTAAGCCATAAACAAACATGCGAGATCACAAGCATTTCTTTGAAACCATGTTAGAGCATGCTAGAGCCATGAGGCATAGGACGGATTCTGGGGGGGGGGGGGGCGGAGGGGGGGGGGCACGAGGCCATGCCCCCCCAAAACCTCTGAGCATGTTTTGGGCCCCCAAAAACATTCCCAGAACTTCATAAAAGTTTCGTCTACTTACCGTCTGTTTTAACTGTTTGTTTTAACTTCTGTTTAAGATCCAAAGCATTTCGGTGCTTTTTTCGGTTTTGAATGGTGTCCCTACCAGGTTCTCGCGAAAGGCACCATGCACTGGACCTCGGATCCCACACCAGCCAGCTGGCGACGAACGGTTGCCCCCCCTCCCCCCCAAAAAAACAACTCCAGGCTAGGTCCGCCCCTGCCATGAGGATGTTTAAACGAGTAAGTTTTCGTAAACCAAGACATCAAACTATTCCATAACAGCCAGAGAAATTTGGTCATTGAGCACACAGGTCAATGTTCTGAAAAAGAACTCTCATCACTGCTTGTGGTCATTCAGAATAGCCAGCAGAAATTCGATGTAGCATGCTTGTTGCAAAATATAGATGTTGGAGAATAGTCACGACACATTCTATCTCATTGCACATATATTCGACTAGCTGTTTCCGAGAGAAAATCATTTTGAATGAAACAGACGATTTCATCAATGTTTCTTTCAATTTCATCAATTTGTCCATCAGTGTTTCATCAATTTCACGACATATCGGAATTTGTGATGGGAAGTGGGCGAAGACTTACCAAAGAACCCCGAAACCGATGGGTGCCGATGGTTCAAACAGACGCGCAGTCAGAGTCCTGCCAAGGGAAGGGCTGGCGAAGGGCCGTCCATGGCAAAAATCCCCCCGCTCCTGAAAAAGTCACCGAATACTGAATACTGTCTGTTTATGAGGCTATGTTTTTTTGTATTTTAAAACGGTCCGTTTGTTTATGAGGCTATGTTTTTTTTTTAAATTTTAAAACGGTCCGTCTGTTTATGAGGATATGTTTTTTTTTGCATTTTGAATTTTGCCTTGTATACTGTAACAAAAGCCAAGCTATCGCGAGAGCAATGCCACTTGGATTACATCGTCAATCAGTTGAAGAAATCGTATGCTAAGCAAATGCATGAAATAGATTCGCCAGCGCCCTTCGTTTTACTGAGGTCCAGTGATTGTTCTAACTAACAGAGCTCAGAAGCATTGTCAGGATCTTGTCTGGGCTGTACAAGAGACATTAAGAAACCCGCGAATGCAAGTCGAAATGGGTCAACATGTCTTAATGTCTTAACATGGTCAATCCATGTTTGTCTAGAAATGTTCAATGTCATTCAGCATGATTAGTGATACAAATTATGTAGCGTAGATTTGAGCATGCGCGCTCGCAAATTTAGCAACAAATGCCTGGACGCTGGGCATTGCAGTCTCCGTGGGCCGTGCAGCGCCGGCCCCACAGATAATACTAAGCCGTAGCCAACAGACGAAAATGATGATACATATGACAAAGGTACCCTTGAACTCTTAAGACATCAAGCCGCACATTAAGAAGGTGGCCTGGCATATATTCCAACCGTGCGATTTTTAGATTGATAAATTGATCGGATTGGCCTTCACAGCTCATCAAAGTGATGCTGGAATCTAGTGCTAGAACTGGAGGAGTAAAGACAAAATCTCTATTTTTCGTGCCGCTGTATCTGTTATCTGTCCAGAGGACAACCTGAAGCTGTAAAAAGATGCATGTAGCCTAAACTTACACGGTACGATTTCAGTTTTCAGACATTCGGGAGTATTATTCTATGCCGGTCGCTCTCAAGCGCACGACACCCGCCGCCTGGTGTTACTCGCAGTGGCCAGCGCCGTTCGGTTGTACGGAAACTGCGGCCCAGCCCACTGCTGTCATTGCTTCCGAGATTGTGAACGCAGGCTTTTGATATTTGTTTCACTGGTCGATTCTGCAAAAGAATGAACGTTCTCAGGCAAACATGGGATGGGCCGTTCGTTTTTCGAACTCAATTGGATCCACTCTTTCTAACGATAATGCGACACCTTATTTCATTCCAGGAATAGGTCCGCTTAAGTAGAACACTAGGGGACACTTTATTGTTCCCGGTCAATGGCTGACGGATCATTCCTTCCTACCGCGGGGTCTTCCGGCCGTCATGCTGGCGACACGAGGTGGGATCCCCTGGCCGACCTGGAGGCCCTAAAGGGATACATAATATCACCTTGGTCTCCTCCCTCACGTGGGAGGCGTTCCGGCCCACGTAGACCGAATCTGACCCCGAATCGAAGCAGGGACCCTCATTGACGCAACAACATTCCTGATCACCGCAGGTGGCCCAATAATTGGCACATGATCCCAGTTCGGCTTAACGGGCCCTCTGGAATTGGGTTGGAGGGTCGATCGTTCGGTACTGGGGCCCTGACCGGCACAGGTCTCTTGCATTACCTTAATACGGGCTCTCATCATAAGCTGTCATGTTTCCTTTATTGTCAGAGGGCTCTGACCAACGCAAAAGGCCTCTGTCATTCGGGGTCCCGTCCCAGCCCCTGTTGAGCACATCTTCCTCAAACCAACTCGAGACCCCCTGTTGACACAGTATACCTTGTTCGGCACTGTGGTTCTCTGAACGATGCAGGAGCCCCGCATGGTCGCAGAGGTAATGCGGGCCAATGTAAACCGCGGGCCCGGCCGAGTCCGTACTTGGGAAATGGGCCCCCAGAGCTCGGACCGACACGGGGCCGACTGTTCGGTGTTGGTGATCTCTGGCAGAAACAGACAAATGCTCTCTCCCAGGAGTCCCCAGTCGGTGCAAGAGGCTTTCCAACTGACATTTGAGATCACGGCCCAACGGACAAGGGTCCTGAATGTGACGTACAGCCAGCCCTTTCGGTCCTTCAGCCTTCCGATCAGGCCTCTGATGTTTGGCGTCGAGAGACCCTTCGGTCCCCTTTCGGACCCTCTCAAACACCGCTTCTGTCCGACTCGGAGCCACTTGCCACCACAGGACGGTGGCGCGG
>NW_023596136.1:7288955-7323547 GCF_011947565.3 Pollicipes pollicipes | reverse complement strand
TCAATGAACGGAGAGGTTATCCAAGAAGCGCCCCATGCGCGCGCGCGCCGTGTGTTGTGTGTGTGTGTGTGTTGTGTGGTGTGTGTGTGTGTGTGTGTGTGTGTGTGTGTGTGTGTGTGTGTGGGGTGTGTGTGTGGGTGGGGGGGGGGGGGGGTGGGTGTGGGTGTGTGGGTGTGGGTGTGGTGTGTGGGTGTGTGTGTGGGTGTGGTGTGGGTGTGGGTGTGGGGTGGGGTGTGGGTGTGGTGTGTGTGGGTGGGTGTGGGTGTGGTTGTGGGTGTGGCGGGTGTGGGTGTGGGTGTGGGTTGGTGTGGGTGTGGGTGTGGGTGTGTGGTGTGGGTGTGGGTGTGGGTGTGGGTGTGTGTTGGTGTGGGTGTGTGGGTGGTGGGTGTGGGTGTGGGTGTGGTGTGTGGGTGTGTGGGTGGGTGTGGGGGTGGGTGTGTGGGTGTGGGTGTGTGTGGGGGGGGTGTGGGTGTGGGTGTGGGGGTGTGTGTGTGTGGGTGGGTGTACTCGGTGCAAATGTCTGCCTCGGGGCATGCACTCGTGTACTCGAGTGCAAATATCGTCGTACCTCGGGGCATGCACTCGTGTACTCGAGCTATGAACAGACTTGATCTTAACTCCGGCAAATCGTAACAAGATTTCAACGATATTAAATCGATCAGATTCAGAACGCTTCTCGTTTTGGCCGGAATCTGATTCGGATCCGGTTTCATCGGTTACTCGGCCATTGCACTCCGAACTTCAGCCATATGCACAGTTTGGGCAGAATCAACTGGTTCGATCCTGCGTTGAAAATATCACACACAAAACGGGCAATTTCTCAGGCGTTTGCGCAGCTGAGCAACAATGCGCAGGACGAGCCAGCCAGCTGATATGCGTTAAGTATACCATACCACGTTAAATGTACCATAGAAATTTGTGAAGCATCTACCCTGCTGCTGGCGGTACAGAGAATGGTTTTGGGGATGGTAAAGGCGTGATGGAATAACGTCTATCTACCGTCTATGCACAGTTATGGAACGAACGAGTTTCTGAGGCCTTCTGGGACTGCCTGCCTCAAAACGTAAGTATCTAGGTACGTAAGGTGAGAGAGGAATGCGTTTTATGGCATCCAGCAGCATATTTATGCAGGCTTGCTGAAAAGCATAACTACTGCAGAATATGCGTTAAAATTGCACGACTAAGCGCGGCAGAATGAAAGGGCGCCCAACATGTGTCCTTGTTTGTTATTTGCTGTTTTCAGTCGCAGCGTGCCGAAAACTTTAACGCTAAATGGCAAACAAAGGTTAATTCAAAATGACATTTGCTTGATAAATTTAGTCCCAGAGGCAATAAAAACCCAAAATATTCACACAAGAGAGCCACCGACTTCAGTTTCGTCGCGACAGCTCTCATGAAGACGGGCGTTTAGTCTAGAGGGTTGTCTTACAAGGGTCATATAATTATGGCGCCCTAACCCTCCACGTACCCTGCGCGGCGCACAAGGAGCGAGGCCCTGCAGCCATAACGGTTAGAGAACAGCACGATGTACGCACGATCAAAACACAAACCAATGCACAAGCCCTTGGGACCCCACACCGAGGAGTTCGATCAATGGGGTGGGCAAATCACCCTTGCCTTTTATCAAAGCCTCGCACAAAGATTCACCATCGTGTTCATGCGACGAGCTGTAAACCACTGCTTGGAAATTAGCTAACTGTGCTTCCGGCTAGGTCCGACAATATCTCCCACCAAAATCGATAAATTTGTAACAATTTACGGCCTCGGCGACAGCGGCCAGGGCATGGCTATAATGCAAGTGGGTACTCAGGTGTCGTGAAAGCGTAAGGTGCTGAAGAGGGTGACGGCCAGACCCCGCCGAACCGATCAAATGGAGGACCATGTCCGTGGCCAGGCGGTGCTCGCGCGGTCTGCCGGCTGGGTTTAATCAACTGAACAGAGTTTTATCACTGACAAGTCCATCCAGATTAGCAACCCACTTACCTGACTGTCTGCTGACGTACAGCTCCACCACGGAGACGGCCCGGTAGTCCGCGTAATCCGAGACGAAGGTGCTGAGGCGGCGTGCTGGCCCCCGAGCGCAGCACAGCACACACGGCGATCGTCACCGACATCCACATTTTTGCCGACCAGCGGATTCACGGCAGTGGTGACCGACCCGCGGACCCACGGCAGTGGTGACCGACCCGCGGACCCACGGCGGCCGGTGACCGACCCGCGGACCCACGGCGGAGGCGACCGACCCTCAGACTCACGGCAGTGGCGACCGACCCGCAGACCCACGGCGGCCGTGACCGACCCGTGGACCCACGGTAGGGGCGACCGACCCGCGGACCGACCCGCGGCCTTCACACCCGTCACAGTTGTGCTGCCGACGGTCCGTGAACACTGGCGTAAGCCGTCGAGGTCGCCTGCCACCGACGAACGGCCCGCACGCCACATCCAATCATTCGACACGTGACGTCGACCAAGGGGCGGCCGCTCTCCTATGGGGCATTTTCAGCGGGTCCAGTTACGGACGACGGAGTCAGCAGGTCCAGTCAGGGACGGCAGGGTCAGCAGGTCCAGTCAGGGACGGCAGGGTCAACAGGTCCAGTCAGGGACGGCAGGGTCAGCAGGTCCAGTCAGGGACGGCAGGGTCAGCAGGTCCAGTCAGGGACGGCAGGGTCAGCAGGTCGATTTCTGCTCTGAACTGAAACCGTCACGGACAGAATGACTGTTATCGTGACCACCATCCAACTTAAATCAATACACTGCGTTTTCAGTGAACTCGGCCGCCTTGTCATTCCCTTAAAACCTCGACATCTTCGGAAGCCCCTTGACGATTTCAAATTTCATTTGCCATCCAAACCATTTCCATGACCCCAAACTAGAAAACCCATTTAAAGAAAGTCTTTAAACGGCCCCTGATCGCCTTGGGAGGCTTTCTTCTTTTGAAATATTGACTTGATTACCACGAGCTATTTCGACCGTTTTTGCGGCATTTTGAACGCCGTTTCAAAAGGGCTGACGTCTATCGTGGTGAACATGAGTCCCGGCATTTAACGCTTCGTTGTTAAATCAGCTCTCGGACAACTTAGAGCTGTAGGGAAGCTGACATATCCATGGTTTCTTACCGGCTGCGACATGTCCTGGATTTATTGGGGCCCCTTCAGTGTATTACGCTCATGATGTGTTCAGTGTTCATTATGGGAATATATTCGTTCGTACATACGTTTCCAGGCAACCAACCTAAACAAAGCTGAGAAGTAGTGCTCACGGGTTCCGGTTGGTTCGTCATATTCCACATTTGTGGCGCACAAGCGACACATTGAAAAACACGTTTCGAAAACCTTGGCTCGGGAGGGACTACACGACCAACCAAACCTGTTGACAGCCCCACGCTCCGAGCCTATTGCGCTGATTGACATAAAACCTTCACGACTCGATGCCGCTTGGTCGATTACCTCTCCTTTCCAGAATAAAGTGAACTTGAGGCAGGTCAAACGTTACCAAAAGTACAAATAATCGGAAAATGTGTTTACAGACAACCCATGCTCCGAGCCAATCGCACCGATCATCACGAAGCCTTCACCGATCGATGCGCCATAGTCGATATCCTTTCCTTTCCAGAACATGGTGACCTTGAGTCAGGTTTAAAGGTCATAAAACGGCCAAAATCACCCAAATTGGCAGCAGACATCATGCTCCCAGCATATGGCACCAATCACCATGAAACCTTCCACAATTGATGTGCCACTGTCGATATCCTATCCTTTCCAGAACATGGTGACCTTGAGTCAGGTCAAAGACTCTCAGTGGCTCCATGTCAGTCTGAACCCCCGGGGCCCATTTTCCTAACAGGAGCAAGACCGGTGGCCACATTTTGCATTGGTCTTAGTCACTGAAAGAGTGTTTGGGGCCCTGTGTTGGTCAGTGGCCCTCAGTGCATAACAGTGGGATATCTGTCGGCTGTTAGTCCGTGATCGGTCACGGGTGTTGTTTGGGGAGGTCCGAAGAGGGGCGGGATGGCCCCCGGTCAAAGATCAAGAGCCCGACTAGACTCGCGCCAGCCTTTCCCCTCCACCCGTGGTGTTGTGACCTAAAATGTATATCAGAAAGGTTCTACTGGGCCCTCTTAGGGTCCTCTATCCCTTTTAGATGAGGCTCCGACACGGAGCCAAACAGTCGGCTCTATCTCCGTCTGAGCCCTGGGACCCATTTCTCAAGCAGTAACGAGGACGGGGCCCGCGATCCGCAATGTTCGTGATCTCTGACATAATGACGGGCTCCTGTGTCGGTCAGGTGCCACCGCGCCACCGTCCTGTGGTGGCAAGTGGCTCCGAGTCGGACAGAAGCGGTGTTTGAGAGGGTCCGAAAGGGGACCGAAGGGTCTCTCGACGCCAAACATCAGAGGCCTGATCGGAAGGCTGAAGGACCGAAAGGGCTGGCTGTACGTCACATTCAGGACCCTTGTCCGTTGGGCCGTGATCTCAAATGTCAGTTGGAAAGCCTCTTGCACCGACTGGGGACTCCTGGGAGAGAGCATTTGTCTGTTTCTGCCAGAGATCACCAACACCGAACAGTCGGCCCCGTGTCGGTCCGAGCTCTGGGGGCCCATTTCCCAAGTACGGACTCGGCCGGGCCCGCGGTTTACATTGGCCCGCATTACCTCTGCGACCATGCGGGGCTCCTGCATCGTTCAGAGAACCACAGTGCCGAACAAGGTATACTGTGTCAACAGGGGGTCTCGAGTTGGTTTGAGGAAGATGTGCTCAACAGGGGCTGGGACGGGACCCCGAATGACAGAGGCCTTTTGCGTTGGTCAGAGCCCTCTGACAATAAAGGAAACATGACAGCTTATGATGAGAGCCCGTATTAAGGTAATGCAAGAGACCTGTGCCGGTCAGGGCCCCAGTACCGAACGATCGACCCTCCAACCCAATTCCAGAGGGCCCGTTAAGCCGAACTGGGATCCATGTGCCAATTATTGGGCCACCTGCGGTGATCAGGAATGTTGTTGCGTCAATGAGGGTCCCTGCTTCGATTCGGGGTCAGATTCGGTCTACGTGGGCCGGAACGCCTCCCACGTGAGGGAGGAGACCAAGGTGATATTATGTATCCCTTTAGGGCCTCCAGGTCGGCCAGGGGATCCCACCTCGTGTCGCCAGCATGACGGCCGGAAGACACCCCGCGGTAGGAAGGAATGATCCGTCAGCCATTGACCGGGAACAATAAAGTGTCCCCTAGTGTTCTACTTAAGCGGACCTATTCCTGGAATGAAATAAGGTGTCGCATTATCGTTAGAAAGAGTGGATCCAATTGAGTTCGAAAAACGAACAGCCCATCCCACGTTTGCCTGTGAACGTGTATTCTTTTGCGGATTCGTCTAGTGAAACAAATCATCAAAAGCCTGCGTTCACAATCTCGGAAGCAATGACAGCAGTGGGCTGGGCCGCAGTTTCCGTACAACCGAACGGCGCTGGCCACTGCGAGTAACACCAGGCGGCGGGTGACGTGCGCGTGAGAGCGACCGGCATAGAATAATACTCCCGAATGTCTGAAAACTGAATTCGTACCGTGTAAGGTTTAGGCTACATGCATCTTTTTACATCTTCAGGTTGTCCTCTGGACAGATGAACAGATACAGCGGCACGAAAAATAGAGATTTTGTCTTTACTCCTCCAGTTCTAGCACTAGATTCCAGCATCACTTTGATGAGCTGTGAAGGCCAATCCGATCAATTTATCAATCTAAAAATCGCACGGTTGGAATATATGCCAGGCCACCTTCTTAATGTGCGGCTTGATGTCCTTAAGAGTTCAAGGGTACCTTTGTCATATGTATCATCATTTTCGTTCTGTTGGCTACGGCTTAGTATTATCTGTGGGGCCGGCGCTGCACGGCCCACGGAGACTGCAATGCCCAGCGTCTAGGCATTTGTTGCTGAAATTTGCGAGCGCGCATGCTCAAATCTACGCTACATAATTTGTATCACTAATCAATGCTGAAAGACGGTTGAACATTTCTAGACAAACATGGATTGACCATGTTAAGACATTAAGACATGTTGACCCATTTCGACTTGCATTCGCGGGTTTCTTAATGTCTCTGTACAGCCCAGACAAGATCCTGACAATGCTTCTGAGCTCTGTTAGTTTAGAACAATTCACTGGACCTCAGTAAAACGAAGGGCGCTGGCGATCTATTTCATGCATTTGTTAAGCATACGATTTCTTCAACTGATTGACGATGTAATCCAAGTGGCATTGCTCTCGCGATAGCTTTGGCTTTTGTTACAGTAATACAAGGCAAAATTCAAAATGCAAAAAAAAACATATCCTCATAAACAGACGGACCGTTTTAAAATACAAAAAAACATAGCCTCATAAACAGACAGTATTCAGTATTCGGTGACTTTTTCAGGAGCGGGGGGATTTTTGCCATGGACGGCCCTTCGCCAGCCCTTCCCTTGGCAGGACTCTGACTGCGCGTCTGTTTTGAACCATCGGCACCCATCGGTTTCGGGGTTCTTTGGTAAGTCTTCGCCCACTTCCCATCACAAATTCCGATATGTCGTGAAATTGATGAAACACTGATGGACAAATTGATGAAATTGAAAGAAACATTGATGAAATCGTCTGTTTCATTCAAAATGATTTTCTCTCGGAAACAGCTAGTCGAATATATGTGCAATGAGATAGAATGTGTCGTGACTATTCTCCAACATCTATATTTTGCAACAAGCATGCTACATCGAATTTCTGCTGGCTATTCTGAATGACCACAGGCAGTGATGAGAGTTCTTTTCAGAACATTGACCTGTGTGCTCAAATGACCAAATTTCTCTGGCTGTTATGGAATAGTTTGATGTCTTTGGTTTACGAAAACTTACTCGTTTAACATCCTCATGGCAGGGGCGGACCTAGCCTGGAGTTGTTTTTTTGGGGGGGAGGGGGGCAACCGTTCGTCGCCAGCTGGCTGGTGTGGGATCCGAGGTCCAGTGCATGGTGCCTTTCGCGAGAACCTGGTAGGGACACCATTCAAAACCGAAAAAAGCACCGAAATGCTTTTGGATCTTAAACAGAAGTTAAAACAAAACAGTTAAAACAGACGGTAAGTAGACGAAACTTTTATGAAGTTCTGGGAATGTTTTTGGGGGCCAAAACATGCTCAGAGGTTTTGGGGGGGCATGGCCCCGGGCCCCCCCACCCCCTCCGCCCCCCCCCCCCCAGAATCCGTCTATGCCTCATGGCTCTAGCATGCTCTTAACATGGTTTCAAAGAAATGCTTGTGATCTCGCATGTTTGTTTATGGCTTAGACCCAGCCATAAATTGGAAGGCAGTAAAATAGAAAATTTTCCAAATTTGTGCAAACACTAGCAATAAAGAGACACCAAAATGCCCAGCCATCCCAACTCCCACATTCCAACACGTGATGCCTGGTACAAACGGTTACGACTACACGAGATACAGAAGGCTAAGCCAAAATGTCTCGATAACGACAGCCGAACATGCGGTTGGCAATACACACCCCAGGGCCATCAGTATATTACATCGGGCTCCTACATCGTAGTACCCGTTATCCGGTGCGTGGAAAGGACTGCCCGAAACATGACAGCTAGGATGGAAGTTTTTGAAGACCCGTGCCGATTGTAAGGTTTCAAGGTGATTTGCTACGTTACGTCAGTACTCCAATAATTGTTCCGCCGCGCACTCACATAAGCCCACTACGTTTTGCTAAGAATGTTCGCAGTGGGTGGCTTATGCGAGGTCAGAACGTGTTGACATTATCTGAAACGGTCTCAAACTGAAACTGAAGCAAACACATTCAGAAACAGTTGGAGACCTAAACGTTTTCAGGGCATTGGAACTGAGAAACAACTTGACTTTCAAAAAGACCACGCTGTAACACTGGTCACACACCAACTCAGCTATAATAAACTCGGTTGTCTCTGCAAATCGCACACAATTTTGAGAGGCCACACATAACCTTCTTCCAATGAAATCCGCCAATTTTCAAACAACTGGGCTATTCTTTCTTGGCAAGACGCCGTGGTACGCCATCTGGATGGTTTGCGACCCTAAGGGCGGAGGCCAGTCCCGTTATAGAGCCGACGCCATGGCCGTCCGCGGAGGCCAACAAGACGTCAGCCCTTCATCCTCTCAAAGAGAGCGGACGGCACCGAGTGGATGACGACAATGGTGACGATGGCTTTGTGGATCCCCCGTCAGGTCAGACAGTAAGACCGGTCAGCGCCCGCGCGCAGCCCCCCCCCCCCCCCCCTCCACCCACCGCGCCTGTGGCTGACCCAACGGCCAGTGCAGGCAACACTCTGTCGAGTCTGCTAGTCAAGATGCAGGAGTCCATTCTTCGGGATCTAACGATTACCCAGAGCAAGGCCCGATATGGAACAAGGAGCTGTCGGTATTCATGACGGACTGATGCGCTGTCATGTCCTCCGTCACTTGCTAGAGCCAGCTCTACGCGCAGCGTCAACTAAGTCAGCGGACAAACGTGACTACCGTCCCTGGCCACGTTGGCGGAGAGGCGGAGAGGCAGAAGAGCAGTCCATTTCGTGGACGGCGGCGTGCGCTCGCCGGTCGTTCTCCGAAGCCCAGAAGCGACGACCACCCGTATCTGCAGGATCTGGGGCGGCGTCGTGCCGCGCGCCGCAGACCCGCAGGACTGCGTCGAGCAAAATCGGGCGCTGGTCACAGAACATGTCAGGTCAAGTTAGTGTCATGGAAAGGCAAATTTGGTGGTTAAACCAATAGATAACGCAGCATAACAATGCTCTTACGCAGATTGTTCATTCACTTCAGTGCTTTGATCATTGCATGTCCATCAGGTGCCTTCTTGTGGAAATATCCGGACTACTCGGTACATTGCTCTAACTACAGGCTAATGGGGCTTTGCCTTCTGATGTTTTTTTTTCTGGTCGTTCCAAATAAAAAGATTGAGGCGATGGCATGCATTTAAGTATAAATGTGTCTGGGAAGTGTGCGAGATCTTTGGTGTTTGCACGACACTGAGGAGTAGAGGGGGCGTGCACAGGAGCCTACAGCGCTTGTCTTGGGGCACAGAGCCGCTCACAACATGCCAGTCCCGACTGCCGGCCCGGCTCAGGCTGCTGTGCGCGGGGCTGGGAAGCAGCCCGATTTAACGTTGCGCAGTGTTCTTTTGTCTGTGGCTGTGGGAGCGTGGGTGGCTTGATGCGATCTGTGATGACGTTTACTGATGTTTTTTTTATTGTTTAGTGATGATGTGCTTGCCTGAGAACGAGAAGCTGTATGCCGTGCTTGGCGTAGTCTCCTTTTCAGCTGCATAAATCACTCGCATAGCTTGTAAATGCTGTATTGCGTTTGTGAGAAGTCCTTTGGACGGGACGAGTCATGTCTCGTTTAGAAGAAATGCGCTGTGTCTGCTGAGGCGTGTTCTGTCGATCTGAATACACTTGCATGGCATGCTAGAGGTGATTATCTCGTTCATGTCATCGTCCAGCAATTTGTATGCCTTCGAGTTTTAACCGGCATTATTGTACACGGACCACTGAACGATCACAATGAGAAGTCAATGACGTCCAGCTCAGTGCTCCATTTTATTTAGTGGCTCGGTCAGTCAATGACGTCCAATACGGTGCCTCCATTTTATTAGTGGCTCGGTCAGTCAGTCACGTCCAATACGGTGCTACATTTTATTCAGTGGTTCGGTCAGTGAAAGAATACAGCTGACATGCTGCGCAAATTTGTAAGAATCCATGTCAATATGACAGAGGAAGGTGGAAGTGTGGGAATGAGGAGGGGACGGAGCGTGCGCTGGTGGGCCCAGCTGCGATTTGATAGGGGCCCGAGAAGTTGAGATCCTTAACGAAACCCCCGGACCACGTAACGATCTTATGACCATTGAACGGGTCTGTGTGACACCCACAACTACTTGTAAAAATGCATAGAAATAGTAGAAAGAAGCAAACATGAAATATTTGGGGAAGTTTTGCTGCATTTCCATCACTTTCATTTAACATATGCTCGTCAGTGTAGGTTTTAGTCGCCTAACTTTTATGCTCCAAAGTACTGTTTCTTGTTTAAAGTTAGTTGTGGGGTCACAGAAAAAATATTGATGCATTTACAAAGCAACATTCCGAACATATTTCTTGTCACATTATTAGCCGGAAGGAAGCATACGACAACGAAAGATGAGGCTAAACTTTTCGTAGATAAGCAATTCATTTACAAGGATCACCTTCAATGCGTCGTTTAAATTGCTTCGTCTATCTTCTGAATGTTTCATACGCATTATATCTTCAGCATATTTGGTCAATACGCCAAAATGTTTGGAACGTAAAAACTACTCCACGTTTTTGTTAATCTAACTCATACCTGCAATTCTGAGAAAACAAAAGCCACCTCAAACATTCAATGCATATTTCTGTGTCCAGATTGGACATCTGTGTTATGTCCTCAACATTTTCCTGCGATTTCGCGGAAGTCTGAGAACAGAAAGAAATTAGCCTTCTTTCATGGAGTATGATGGTTTCGATTGAATGCGCGATTATCTCCCCTGGTTTTGAGTTTAAAGTTTGGGTTGATATACTGAAGTCAGAGTTTAGGGTATCCTTTAGTTTGGAGCAAAATTGTTAAATGTCAATGTGTTTCAGGCATAACTAAAACACAATGTCAAGTTGAGTGAGGAATGCAAAAGTCAACACACCATTGGCCAAAATATTTTGAGGTTTTTGAAACCATTTTACCAAATATATATATATATCTATATATTATATATTGAGTTACACTGAATACAAATTATTGCATCTTTTTAGTTGCCACATTTTTTTTTTTGTCGACCGGCCACAATCGCCGTTTAGTATGAATGAGGGCGCCAAAGTACCATGTGGGGTTAAAATGCATCAACATCAGCACTTGAGTGGGGAATAAGGTTATGGTGTTTGATGAAAACACGGTTTGGGAATACGATGATGACAGGCTGATCGGCGATCTGCACGAAGATCGAACAGGATGAATCATGCATCAGTTGAACGAAAAACTGCTTGGAATTGAAAAATGAGCACTGAGGGTTAATTAAAAACGTGGTGTAGCTTTACCATATCGTAGAGAAACCAACATATTAACAGGGATTACAAAAAATCATTCCTGACTTGATCATGCAGTTATGACGGATGTTGGGGGTGTTGGATCTTGTCACAATGACGTCTAAAAAGGGTGTTGTTTTGGCACCAAACCATTTTACTCCAAGGGGGTCAATATTTTCCTCAGTGTATAGCCCTTTTGGCACGGCAGTCGAGTAAGCGACTTCTCTGTTCGGGTTTGGGAAAATTGTGTTCGGAAAATACCATAGTTTTACAATAAGAACACGAACCAACGCTGCCAGTCTTTAGGCAGACCGGTGTTTGTGACCGCATCTTCGCAAACACAGCACATTTTCGCATATTCAACACACTTATGCGGTTCTCCTAACTGTAATGGGTACATCTATTTTTTATCGAGAATGAATGATAAACGCAGGAGATGACGGCAAAGCCATGTGCAGTTGAAACATTTCGTTGGCTGCAACAGCCAAAACTCTGCTGCAGCTTGAGTAATCAGAGTGCTCTTTAACTTAACGGAAAGTAAAAACAAAACAAAAACACAATGGAATAAGAACGCGACATACGCAATTCAGATTTTTCGGTGTCAGTCAGAGCAAAATAGTGTCAGATCGCTACGTCAAAACGCTCTCGTATTCTTAGAGTTTCTATTTGGCTCGTTATAGTGTAGTTCGCATTTACAGATGGTACGATTTCGGGAAAACTAAAAAACTTACGCAAACGTCGCATATCTTAAGCGAGCCCAACAAATACCACGAATAATGCGGTCATATTGAGGTGCTCAGATAACTGGCAAAGCCTTCGGGTCGTGGCATAATAACTGCACACAAAGATAACTAGATGAGGAGAATACGTATTGCAGATAGCACTGCAGAACGTGGTGAATAAAACTGTGCGGTGTGTTGAATACATAACAAGTTATACAAAACCAACTAGATTGGGACATTCGTTGACAAATATAGGAGTTTGTTGCGGTCGCAATCAAGGGACCAAAATTAAGCTAATTGTATCATAGGATTAAATGAAACGTCTAATATTCTAAGAAACTGGTGAACAAAAACATTGAATGCGACTTAACGGAACGCACTGCAAGCAACGTAGCCAAGGGAATATTATTAGCGGACAATGCCCATCCCTCGGAGTCCTAAGGGTCCCTAAAGGGGACATATGCCCTAAATGGGATCACAAGGGTCCGAGGCGGAAGAGGGTCTGAGGGCCAGGGTGGGGTATATGAAGCCTTAAGCATGATGTGCCCTTGAGTCTCCAGTACACCTGGAGCCTCTAGGTAGTTATTAAATGGCATCATTGTAAAAGAGAGTCTCGCAAATTTCTGAAGCCCATGTCTAAGACTGCCGTCCTGTCCACGTCGCTGAGCGGCGCAGGAGTATTGACTGTCTGCCGGACGTCGAGCGCACGCGTGCTTGCGTGCTCGAAGCTGCACGGGCGGCGGCACCTGGCGCCTGCCCAGAGAACATTGATCAGGACGCTACTGACTGGACGTTTAAATGTGCAGTTGTTGAAGTCTACGCTGTAAGAATTACGCAATGGTTTCAGTGCCATGTGTGAGCTTGATGTGGTTGCAGTGGCGCAGGCAGTGGGGAGGGGGAGGGCACAGCGAGCACATCCCCCTCCCCGATAGGTTCCGAGGCGTCTTCATTTTCAAGCTGGGACAAAGCCTGGGCCAGAGATTTACATTGGTCGGGGCCCCAGCGTCTGTCAGGGCCCAACGGGTTGGCTGGAGTCTTCTTCAGGGGCCCAGCTTGCGAGGATGGCCTCTCAGATGACGAAGGGTCCTTTACACCGATTGAGGACTCCCCGAGTCGACAAGGGCCTAGTTGTCGGTCGGGAACCACTAGTACCGCACAGTCGGTTCCCTGTCGCTATGGGCCTGAGGGTTCGCTTCCAAGGCAGTGATGAAGCCCGGACCAGTAATTTACACTGGTCGGGGCTCCTGTATCCGTAAGAGGCCCTGCACTGCTCAACAAGAGGTCCCGTGTGGCAAGGGGACCTGATTTGACTAAGTGCAATGGGAGTATTCAATGAGGCCCGAAGGCCCGTTTGGGAGGGGCCCGAGGGCCCCACCACAATAATAAGCGACCTACTTGTTTCGCACCTACTTCACCTGGTCAACTGCTTTATCGTCTCAAATGTTTTTCCCAATGCCTGGAAAACCGCTTGTGTCACTCCCGTGTTCAAATCAGTTGGTCTAACAGATGTTAACAACTTTCGGCCAATCTCCATCCTCTCTGTGCTATAAAAAATTACCGAAAAATTTGTATATGCTCAATACACCTTACATCTGCTCAATCACCACATCCTTTCGCCGTCCGAGTGCTCATACCAGCCGTGTCACTCTCCGGAGGACGCCGTGCTCAACTCTGCCGCATGGTCGGCAAGGGACCGTCGACAACGGTCATGTCGCGTCGCTCGCGACGATCGACCTCTGCAAGGCTTTCGACAGTGTCAACCATCACATGCTCCTGAGAAAGCTGGAATGGTGAGACATGGCCTCCGGATGGTCCTGGAGCTATTTGCACGGTCGGAGGCAGGTGGTGAGCGACTCGGAGCTGTTACCGCTGTCACACGGTGTGCCTCAGGGATCCCAGGTCGGGCCAGTCCTGTTCCTCATCTATATCAATGACCTCAAAAGCTTGCTACACAATGATCGCCTGTTACACCATGACACCCAGCTCCCCGATAATTCCACATCCGAGGTCGTCGGCCTGTCCCACCTCAAATTCCTCGCCGAGGAGGTCTACGCAGAGCCTCTAGGCTTGGTTTCAATTAGTCTGAAGGCGAACCATAAGAAGTACGACTTTACTTTTGCTGACACAAAATATTGCATAAAAACCGGTAACTTTCACGCCAACATTTCTGGTTTAATTATCCGCCCCTCGACGACATTGAAGGTACTGGTTGTACCTCCCGACCAACACCTGACCTGGGAGACTAGCATCGCCGCGGTCGCTCGGCGTTTCAACGCCATACTCGTTCCGTTTTGCAAGGTTCGGCACCGCTTCAACCCGATGTTTTGACGGCTTTTGTTCGTGCGCACATTTCCCCACACATGCAGTCCGTCCATGCATGCAGTCCACACATGCAGTCCGTCCACACATGCAGTGCTGTCCGTCCATGTAGGGAAGCGCTGTCGACTACCTTCTGAAGCAGATCCAACAGGTAGTCCACTTTGCCGGCAGTCGGCAGCGCCTCCAGCGCGTCCGACTGCCTGCATGAGAAACGCTGGGATGGTGCGGAGATGGTGCTCCGACGTGACTGTGTCAATGTTCACCGTGCGTTACAAGTAAGCAGGGCACACGCCGCTCTGCCTTCATTCGCTGTGCGCGCATGGAGGCCTCCCAACGTCGTAGCCGAGCCACGGCCTGTGGTGACAGTTCACTGCACCTAGAACACGTGAGATTGGCTGCCACTCAGCGGCGGTTTCCGTACCAGGCGGCTGCCGCATGGAACTGCCTGCCCCGACGGCCGTCCACGCTCCATCACGACGTGCCTTCTTGTCTGCTTTCAGACTCTGACTTTGTGGCTGAGTAGTGTGACTGTGTGTGCGCGTGCGTGCCTATGTCGACCTTAGAAATGTGTTTTTCGCATGCTTTTATGTGTTAACGCTGTTGTAAGACACCGACTTGTTGCAGAATAGCGACCAAGTGGAAGCTCCCTTAATAATTCAACTATTATCTATGGACTATGAAAGATCAAGAATGTCATTGGACCATCAAGAACGCCATTGGAGGGCGCAATGTCCCGAATGGCTGACTGTCGGTCACATAGAGAATCCCGGCCCGTAGGGCTGCGACCTGACATGTCATTCAGAGGGCCTCTTACACCGATTCAGGACCCCTGAGACAAATCAAGCTTCTATTTCGGCCAGAGACCAGCAATACCGAACAGCTGGCTTTGTGTCGGTCTGAATCCCAGAGGCCCACTTCCCAAGCAAGACCAAGACCGAGGGTCGCGATTTGCATTGGTCTGTGTCCCTGAAACAATGAACTGGGCCGCTTTGTCGGTCAGGGGCCTACAGGGCCTCACGTGGGGCATGTGTCAGCAAATAGCCCGGAGCGCGTCACGAGTTTTGCTTGAGCATATCCGAAGAGTGGCCTAATGGCCCGTGGGGACCAAAGATCAAGGCCCCATGGGAAGACTGAAGCGGCCGAAGTGGCCGAAGGACTGGCCGTAGGTCGCAATGAGGATGGCCTCCCCGCTGTCCCCTGCGGTTCCCACGCCCGT
Organism: Pollicipes pollicipes; assembly: GCF_011947565.3. NCBI lineage: Eukaryota > Metazoa > Arthropoda > Thecostraca > Pollicipedomorpha > Pollicipedidae > Pollicipes > Pollicipes pollicipes. The sequence goes on along the minus strand of NW_023596136.1, from coordinate 7,308,221 downwards.
GGGACCGTGACCGCAAACGTCAGTCAGAGGGCCCCTTACATCGGCTGGGGACACGTGGGACAGTGCGGGTCTCTACTTCGGACCGGAGACTACCAAGACTGAGCAGTCGGCCTCGCGTCAGCCTGAGTCCTGGTAGTCCATTTCACTAGTGCGAGCAGCGGCGTGATTTTCGGGCCCGTGATCTCCGTTGGTGGGGTCCCTAAAGCAATGGGGTTGTCGTCTGGAGCCCATAACATCCAAAAGTGGTCATGTACCAGCAAATGGCCCCGAGTCTCCAGGAGCTGTGTTTAGGGGGCCGGAGAAGAGTCCTAAGAACACCTCGGAATCAAAGATCAAGATTCTGGTTGGACCTGGGCATGCCCCCAGTCCGCACTGCCGTGATCTGAGACGTTGGTCTGAGAACCTTTCCAAGAGCCTCCTTATTAGCACCCTCTATTCTTGCCATATAAGGTTTCGACATGACACCAAACGGCCGGCTCAATATCAGTCTGAGCCCTAGGGATCCATTTCGCGAGCAGGAACAAGGTCGACACCCGCGATTTGAAACTTCAACGCCAGGCGTTAGGATTTGTGTTGCTAAGGTTTGCAGCATGCATATTCAAAACCGCCCACATTATTGTCGGTAAGTGGCCACGAGTGGCAAGTGGCCAGTGGCCACGAGTCGGACAGGAACCATGTTTGAGGCGGCCAGAAGAGGAGACGGAAGGGTTGCTCGAGACCAAAGACCAAGGGCCCGATTGAGAGGCCAAAGGGCCCGAAGGGCAGGTTGTAAATCTCATTAAGAACGTCCGCCCGTAGGGAAGTGATCTAAAATGTCAAGCGGCTTCTTGCACCGATTGGAGGCCCCCGAGACAGTGCGCGCCTGTATGTCGACTATGAATCACCAAAATCAATATTACCAATTGAAATAACATTTACCACATTTTCGTCTCCCTCCCCCCCCCCCCCCCGTTTGTTTATGCTTAATTTAAGCCGCGGAATCAGCGCCAGCAGCCTACGGCGGCTTCAACGCCGGGCGTTAAGATTTGTGTTGCTAAGGTTTGCAGCATGCATATTCAAAACCACCCTACATTATTTTTTTCACTAATCAATTCCAACAAAATGTTGAACATTGCCAGGCAAGCATGCTAATACAAATATCTGGCCTATTTCTACCCACAATCTACGTTCAAGGGCTCTCAATATCTCCGTAGGACCCAGACAAAATTCTAGCAAAGCTTTTGAGTTGCATCGGTTTAGAAAAAAACCTGATGAAATCCTGTAAAATGAAAAGGGTTGTTGATGTTTACCGAACAGTGGTATACCAGCTGAGTTTTGAAGTCAATGGACGCCAAGATGCAAACAGAATAGATCTCGCAGTGGCTTCTGGGCTCTGTTCCAGTTATAGATGGTAAACATAATAAAAAAAGAAAACCTTGCCGCTCATTAACAATTTCGCCACACCCAGCTACTTTTTGTTTGGGGGGGGAAGGGGTTCTTCCACTAGCAGTGGGCTTTCTCAACCCTGTACCCCCCCCCCCCCCCCCACGCCTCTCCTTGCCAAGGCTCTGACGGCGCCCTGTGTGATAGCGGTTGGTGAAACACAGCAATTCCCCAACGTTTCGCGGCGACTGTTTGCGACCAGTGGACATCAATTATGCCACTGGGACCTTCCGCGCACAAGTGAGCTAACTGAATGTTCTGGCACGCGGTGACTGCGATACAGTGGTGCCTGACAGGCTGAACTCAGTCGTTGAAACGTCCAAAATTCAGAATAATGTGGGTGGCGATTAGTACCGGAAAACGACGAGTCTTCATTTCCGATTTTCCGTGCCGTCACCGCACCGGCAGTGCACGTAAGGCACCACCCGGTCTTGACAGCTTTGACGGTGGCAAACAGTACCGTCTGGTGGCCAATAATGGTATTGTCACACCACGCTTTAGTGAAAACTTGCGGCTTGCGTGTTTGTAACACCGGCAATTCCATTTGCGAGCTTCTGGTTCGCTGCTCGATACATTGCGACTCATTATTGTGATGTACTGCGTCGAAGCGCGACAAGATGTAACTGCAGTCCGCATAATGTTCCAAAAGCGCTGCTGAAATGTCCAGGCCGGACCGCAGCAGTACATCGGCTGGTAATAGCATGTGGCAGCCGCATTGTGTTGGACCGCTGTGCCACGCTATGTGGTACATGAGAACGAGTCACACGTTTGTTCCGTTGTTAAACACCGTAGCCATCCACGCACCATCAAACTACGAGGTCCTAATCCACCGTTTGCGCCGGCCAATACGCGCTGGGCAGCTAGCTTCGCAGGCCGTGTGCACGTAACAACGGTCAATAATCCGTAATGAATAAACACACGTTTCACATTTCGTGCCATCGGCGGAAAATATGTCGCTGGTTTTCGAGTCTGAATTGTCAGGACCTTTATATCTGCGCGGGGATATGCAGATTGTAAGCATTCTTTTCAGCTAACAAAGGGTTGACTCGAAACCGCGCGTTTCATACTTGGTCGCATTCCGCCGTTCCACCACTAGCACCTGTAGTGTTAAGGGATGTGGAAAAGAGCTGGAACAGGCGGAAAGAACCAGGGGGACGACGCACATGGGCTTTGCCAATTTGGGACGTGTTCAGGGCTGTGGCATCGGCGGTGCCTTCAATGCACCACTGGGCATGGTACAGATGTGTGTGTATACACATCTGCACCTTCAAACCACCTACACTACTTCAAAATGGTAGGAAACTGGAGCAGACCTCTTACTTTGTGAGCCAACTTAAGCTTAGGGCTCCCTCCCAAAAATTCTCGCATTCCAGATTCTAAGTAAATATAAGTAAACGGAACCCATCTTACTGTGCGCAGTCATAAAAGGCTAGGCGTGCCACGTGTGCAGATACATGGAGTCTGTTTACCTTCTCCTGATTTTGGTAAATTCTGCCATTTTGACCCTCGGGATGTCAGAGAAAACATGACATGCACTCAACAAAATGAAATGCACTCAAGTCAGTTGCTAAATACCATCAGAATCAACCACGAGCTTGATTTCCAAGTTATTTGCAGTTGGCCAGCTAGTCGACGTGATCAGTTGATGGCTGATGACTAATACGGTTCTTGCTTTGACTGTTATGAAAAAGCAAAATGTACCCTAGCCTTCAAAACGTGTCAGGAACGTGATGCAGAAGTGTAATAGGCGTCGAAAACTCAATGACCAACGGAAATAACATGCACGTCGGCAGCGCGTAAGATTACGTCCGACAATTAAGCGTAAAAATTCATCGGCGCATGTCCAATGCCAAGGCTCTGAGGGGAGTCGTCATCCTGCGATCTCGGACTCATGCGTATGCAGTAATTTGGGTAGGCCCGTACACACGAGCGGACGAAAGGCCCTAGCGCTCACAAGCACATGTGGGGCTCTTGGCAACAGAATAAGATCCTTCTGACTTCATCACAAGAGCCCACAACCAATATGGAGAGCCCCGGAGCGGTCAAGAATGCCCCGGCCGAATCGGATTTGGGTCCGGGGTGGTAGTGGTTTAATGGTTAGTGCGCCCGACTCTAGATCTGCCTGTCTGAGGCTCGAGCCACGTCCATGCCACCGACGCATCCCACATGATTCCTTATGAAAACATCCTTCTCGAAATGCCCTTGGCCATCGGTGAGATGCAAAGCCGCTATCATGTTCATTAAGATTTAATCCCCTGCCAACGGTGTATTATATGAAAACCCAAGACCAATAGGGACGGCACGCCAGCAATCGGGGGTGCCGCGGCAGGCCAACAAAGAGGCTTTCGCTAACAGTGCAGAGTCCTCAGGGCAAGCGAGAGGAACCCTGCACCGACGTGGTGGGCCCCTGCACCGACGTGGTGGGCCCCTGAACGATGGGGACTGCCACGGCGGGCTTACATACAGGGTCCAGCCAAAGCGCAGGACGCTCTGACCAAAGCAGAATAACACAAAACCAGTGTACGTGAATTAATGCCCCTGTGCGATCAACAGTGCTGGGCAGGTCAATAGAAGGGCCTCTGACAAAGTTGAAGGCTTCCCTGCAAGTGACCTTAAAGAGGAAGAGCCCTAAATAAATGTAGAGGATCTAGGGGCAGCAAGTGCCTCGATATGTTACCTCATATGGGCCCGCAACAGCACAGGACCCTCAGAGCCAAGTGGAGCGAACCCGATATCAATATGAGTGGCCCCTGAGCAACCAAATGTACCCCGGCATATGGAGGCCCCTGCAACGACGTATAGACGCTCGGGCGAATGCGAAGAAATCGTTACGAATGTGAAAAATGCTCCTCTGTAAAACATGCAGATTCCAAACTGTCTGTTCTAAAATATTGCAATAGACACTTCTGGACCATTTCCGCCAAGCTGTAATGGTAATCGGAACATCATCCACGTAATTGACATGGTTTCTGGTTGGCCTGAGTCATCTGCCACTGAATCAAAAAGCACTGAAACCGTGGCACGGCTTATTATTGAGCATATTATCCCATGACATGCCTGTGCCCGCGTTATTGAGTCTGACAATTGGACTGAATTTTGTAATGCAGCCGTCAAACAAAATTCCGCATTCTTCAACTTTAAACACTTTCGCAGTTTGGTCTATCATGCTCAAGCAAATGGCAAACGTGAGCGATTTAATCGTGTCCAACCCGATATGCTAGGTAAACTTTACAGCCCATCTCAGAGACTGGAACAACCATAATTCCCGCTAATTTTCCGGCATATAAAACAGTGAAAACCTTAGTGCAAAATTAAGACCGCTTTTCGTCATGTATGGTCGCGATCCAGTTCTCCCCATGGACATAATTCTGTCTCCAAAATTCAGATAACGAGGGGATTCGTATGTCCCCACAACGCCGGAAAGTCCTCATCGCTCTTATCGGCAAGCTCGGCATAACGTTGTTTTAAGCCACAAGCAAAACAAAATGTACTACGACCAAAAAGCAAAACCAGTGGTGAAGATTTGAGTCTGCAACATGGCCTATTTAAGGGATCTCTTGGTTGTCTCTTTGGCGGACTTGAGAGAAAGACTGGCTCGAGCGAGGTCTACACTAGCATAACTATAACGCAAGCAGCACGAGATCTGCCACATTTCTATGCCCTGTGTGTGCGTGCGTGCGTGCGTGCGTGCGTGCGTGCGTGCGTGCTTGCGTGCGTGCGCGCGCGCGCGCGCGTGTGTGTGTGTGTGTGTGTGTGTGTGTGTGTGTGTGTGTGTGTGTGTGTGTGCGCGCGCGCGCGCGCGCGCACTCGTAAATATCAACGTATGTGTGTATGCATACACTTTTGTTTCGCGTTCTGTGCAAATCGAGCAAAAGGACTGACCAAAACTGACAAGACATCATATTAGAGTGATAGCAAACAGCAAACGCCGCGGGAACTGCATCTCTACGCATCTACACCGTCAAAATGGTATAAAACTTGAGTAGACCTCTTACTTTGTGAGCCCCTATAGTTTAGGGCTTCCTCCCCATATCTATACACTTCAAATCACAACATACAACACGAACACGCAAACAGCAATAACCTTTTGATTGGACAGCGCTGGTTGTTGTTTTGGCTTAGCAAAAACTAGACAATTCTTTGGCCCTGCAGAAGACATCATTAGCATCACATACTGTGGAAAATACAATCAACACAGTAAATCACAATACTGCACGCCAGTGGCCCAGCACATGTGTCGTTCATCAGTGTCTTGTTCCTTGGCTGAATGATTTATTTGCGATGCTGCTCCAAGAAAAAGTTCAAAAGTTTAGTTCATTGTTTTCCTTAGAAGTGGTTTGTGCTCATGTATGAGCAATGTTTCCATAATGGTGCCCTTCCGTAAGGTGCCCTTTTGAGACGTCGGGACAAAAATATGGTAGCTACGCCATTGCAGGACACGGAACTTGCAGCCACACCCGGCAACGGTCAACGGATGTGTGAAAATGACCACACATCGGAAATCAGTACTTTTCAACGCTTTATGAAATCAATCGGTATGCGTTCAAAGGTGTCCAGGGTCGAGAGTTCACCAGTGCAATTCTTAGATTGGCACTCAAGGCGAACTACCACAAAGAGCACCACGAACGTGGGCACGATGGCCTAATCTCTCTTGCTCGTAATGCTGCAACTGCTAAATACGTTCAGAGAATCAACTGGTCAACCAACTGACTTGCACTGATCAAATGCTCTGGTCAGGAGCTGAAGGGCATTCCGTCCCATTCCGGGTTCCTTAGCGGCTGCTATGCTGGTGGTAACCCCGAGTCCCTATAGAAACCCTCAGAAGGATGCATCACAATCGGTCCTTCCTCGATGCGTCTGGTCCTATGACTGGGACGTCCAGGGGCGGATCGGCGCAGGGGACCTCGCTGCCGCAAACAGACACTTTGCCGGCACAGGAAGTCAAATAACTGGTACCGATACATTTATTCACCCTATCATTCCCTGGTTGAAATTCGCCTTCTCGGCCCCGCCTCACCGGCCCGTAGTCACTTCATGTCCACAGGTCCGAGATCACGGGATGACGACAACGATTGAGTTTGTAACATCTATTACACCTCTGCATCCCGCTTTTGATATATTTTGAACATCACGATATTTTTATTCTTTCATAACAGTCAAAGCAAAAACCGCAACAGCCATCAGGCATCAGCTGATCACATCGACCAGCCGGCTAGCCGTAAATGAGTTGGGAATCAGGCTCGTGCTTGATTTTGATGGTATTTGGCAGCCAACTTGAACGCATTCTGTCATGTTTGTTTTCATGCGACCAAAAGTAGCGAGACGGAACAGGACGGGATCGGACACGATCAGAACAGTACTGGGATTGACCACACGACCACGTTTGACCACGTCTGGTCCCGTCTGCTCCGTGTGTTTCCATCTAGTCCATCTGGGCTGGAATGGTTCCATCCGGTCACGTGCAGTATCATATGGTTCCGCTCGGTTCCATCTGGTTTGTTCTCATCACATTCGGTTCCGTCCTGTCCTGTCCAGTCCTTTAAAGTCCCGCTCAGTCCCGCCGGATTCCATCCGGCTCCTCCAGTCCCATCCCATCGCGCCAGGCCCCATGCGACACTTTCCGGCCCTGTCTCACCTCATCCGATTCTGACACGTTTCTTCCGATCTACCGGTCCGGTCCGTCTGGGTTCGTTACACCCCAACTGGCAACGTTCCGTCCCGTCCAGTAATGTCCGGTTTCTGTCGGTCACACCCGATGGTGTCCGATATCGTGTGATCCCGTCCGGTTTGGTTCCGTCACTTCCGGGCCTGTTCGCTCCCATGCAGCCCCTCCGGTGTCATCCGGTTCCGTCTAGCCCCACGGCGTTTCATCCGATTCCATCCGGTCCCTTCTGATCGTGTCCGGCCCGGTTGTACTGTTTGGCTCTATCCAGTTTCGTCTGATCCTGTCTGTTCCCGTCCTGTGCCGTCCGTTCTAGTGCAATTTAGTGCGGCCCTGTGCGATGCCATTACAAAGTTGCCAGTGATTTTTGGTTTTATGACGTCACCAAACAGCCAGCTGAAAGTGGGATCTCGTATTCTTGTATGATCTTGTATTCCCCATCTTCGCAGAGCAAAGTTTTGAACTAGATGATATGGGTTGTCATTGCCTCTGCTGATACCAATATAATGTGGATTTTGTTCTAAACTTGGGTGTAGGGGAGACTGTAGTAATAACCCTTTTCTCGAAGGTAAACCAGGAGAGTGGGAAGATGGGTGCAGTGACATTTCGGCAACGTGACGAGGCCGGTGGCTGTTCGTTTGAATCAAGGCATGCTGCCAAAGTATCAGCACATATATCCGTTTGCCCGTTTTTTCTGCAAGGAATAAGACTTACTACTGTCTTTTCTACATGCAGGATGTTCCTTGCAAGTTCATTCGACAACTTATGCAATTCTCAGATCATGAAACAGATGATTCTTAACATAGATGATTGGAGCTTCTTTAGAAGTGTAAGACCTGTGTCAGTGATACTAGTATCCAGTACCCTTTTGCTTCCCATGGACATTGATATTTATGGTTGCTGTTTTAGGTTTTAGTGATATATACTGCTATCCTAGCAAATAGTAATATAATGGTCATTTATAGTTGACATTTGTGATATTCCCATGATACTGTGTCAGTAGTGTAGCAATTCAAATGTACATATTCAAAAGCAGTGTGTGTACAGTGATTTTGTTCCCTGCATCATCTGCCCTTCCTTCCAGAATGAGAGGCAGGCAACACCACGTGGCCTCTGCACCGAGTGCGTCAGAAATGTCTGATATTAGCAGCAACCCATGCATGTTGTAATGCATGTCATGTGTCACAATACATTCAAGGGATGGTTTTTCCATTACATGTTCCAATTTTTTGCAGCATGCTGCTTTGGTTATGCATCTAAGTTTTGTTGCAATATGTATGAAGTTTTTAACTGTGTTACCTCCAGCATGAAGATAAACTATGTCATATGTATTGATATCCTTGTTATTTTGCAAATTGTAACCATTCCTCAGCTTCTGTTTCACTGTCATAGGAACCTTAAAAAGAGCCTGCCAGATATGTTGGGGGGGGGGGGCCTTGGAGGCATAAAGGTAAATTTATTTACCTTCATGAGCTGAATGGGAGAATGGGCTGCTATATGACTCAGGCACAGGTGTTGGTCTAGGTGCTTTTGTAAGAGTGCTGGCCCCCCATGTAGAGTTGGCCTCCAATGTTGGCTTGCCCTCCCCCCATGTTTTTGGCAGGAATGCTACAAAAATGGGGGTTAAAGGTGATCATAACACAAAGACTGCCTCCTTTCATCTTTCTGCTTGGTGGTGTCTGGTACCACTCTCATAATAAAAAGTTTTGGCTGCTCTTACTGCAAGATACAAGTAGTAACTGCTGAGCAGATAGATGATGCAATAAACTTCACATACCTAGTGCCATAAGGCACACAATGACTTTTGATGTGTGTAAAACAAAGTGAAAAGCTCTGGAAGAGGGATGGCTTTCAAGTCCTTCATGGCTAACCCCATCCCCATACCCCACAACCAGAATGTAGAGTGCCATTGCTGCCCTAAGGTGGCCTTTAAAGGGGCACCTTCATATGCTGATTGGAATAGATGTGTGTGTCCAGTGCATGCTCCCTGAATCAAACCATGCATGACCCCTATACGGCTGAAATTAAAGACTTCTTCTATATAAAGGTTAAGAACATATATTGTATTGAATCAAAACAACATGGGCCAAATCTGGCAAAAAATGGTGTGGGGGTGGGGGTAGGCTGTCGGGCCTTTGGCTTTGCCCCCCTATCCAATAATTTGCAAAAATTGACACCCCTAGACTCAAGTAATCTGTCCATGGCAATGAGAAAGAAAAGTAAGGATAACTTGGCAAAATAACAATGCTCTATGACAGCATAAGTGTTGTTTTGCATTGTATTTGATGGCCTGCTTGGTTTGATAGGCATCCAGGACATGTTTTGATTAAAAAGGTTTGTTTATGTAAGCTGTGGTCAAAGATACCTGGATAATGGCCTTTCTCCAGTCTGCCCTGGCCAGTAGGGCTTGTGTGTATGTGTGTATGCATGTATGTATTTCATCTAAAATCCATCCATCAAATAATTTTAAAATTTACATTCAGTGCTTGATTTTGAAACAATATAGCAAAGTTGATGGCCGGGTTCCCATGCATTTAAATGCCAAACCAAGAGCATGATTGTTGTCAGAAGTGCTAAAAACACAATAAAGAAGACTAAAAACACTACAAATGCGTAAAATCAAAAATGACGTACAAGCATGAATGTGTACCAGCCATAAGATTATCACTTCTCAGATTTCCGTCCAGCTGCCGGCATCTCTTATTGCACACTTGAAGGCAGACTGCACCAGCGGTCTTGGCAGCTCCAGCCGTCCTGTTGTGATGGAGCGGTTGGCATGATGGGATACCGCGGACCCGGCAGTTAACACGCTGTGCAATAAAGGGGGGGGGGGGGGGCAGTTTGGCACTTTAAAGCATTATTGAAATTTCAGTGATATAAGGGGAAGTTCAAAATCCAACCTGTAGTGGGTCATGTATTTCTGCATCAGTAAGTGCACTGGAAAGGAATACTAAGAAACATTCAGTTTATCAACTTATTTACAAATTCACAGTCCCAAACATCACTCAAAATAGGTATCCTTAGTAGTTTGCTAATGTTGTTTGATCATTTTTGCCAGAAGTGGAAACTGGATGATGAAAATATGCAAAACAATGCTTATTTTCACCGGTAATAACCAATGGGTGTAATTTTCTGCTACATGCTAGTTGTGTTTAGTGCGCATTGTGACCTGTTTAACTAGGAGGCTACTGCTCCAAATGAATGCACTTGCAGCGAACAAGTGGAGACTATCACTTCCTCCTTCCATTCCAGCGCCAGTCTTGCAGTGGCAGCCGAGATGGACAAGATGACGGCACCACGCGGCGCGTTCCTGGACGTGGAGCCGAGCCTGCTGACGGAGCGTCTGTCGGTGATGGGCGCGCCGGCCGAGGAGCCGCTGGACGCGCTGACCATGCCGGCCGAGGCGGCGACCAGCCAGCGGCGAGCCGGCGCGCTCGAGATCCGGCCGCAGCCGGCCGTCTGCTGCAAGACGCGTGATAGCCACGGTGGCAAGGTGTTCGTCAACGTCTGCACCAGCACTGACATCCCGCCGCCCAAGGAGCTGGACGAGCATGAGCTGCGCCAGCTGCTGATGGACGAGGAGCGCGCCGCGGAGTTCCGCGTGCCCATGAGCCTAGGCGAGGCACATAAGGAGCTGGACAAGGCTGGCGGGCCGTGCGTGGCTTACGACGTGGTGATCCATCCTCGCTTTCACGCGCAGGTGGAGGCCAGTCCTGCTCTTCAAGACGTTTTTCGTGACAGTGATGATCGAGGCCATCGAGGGTAAGTTCGGCGTCGAGCTGGACAAGAACCAGTGGACCACGATGCGCAACAAGCTGTACCTGGGCAAGATGCCGCGTCACTGGGTGCGGCGCGGTGACCTGCCTATGGTGCAGGAATGCGCGGGCACCGAGCCGGCGCCGCCTGCCAGCCGCCCCTTGATCTCGGAGCTGGAGACGCGCCGGACGGCGCCGGCGCCGCGCGCGCCACCGTACCAGCTGGAGCAGCGCGCTGACGGCCGCCTGCTAGTGCTGTTCGAGCTGCCGGCGGCGGTGATGGCGCCGGCGCAGCTCAGTCTGGAGGTGGGAGAAGACCGGCTGGTGCTAGCGGCCGATTCCGCCTGCCTTCTGGCCGACGTGTTCCTGCCGGGCCCGCTGGAGCCGGAGAGCGCACGCGCCGCCTTCTGCCCCGCCTCCGGCCGCCTTGCCGTGTTGGTTAGCCGGGCCGTCTGAGCCTGGGCTGACCGGAGCAAAGCTGGCACGCGAGGGGGAGGGGCTGTGGCTTGGACGTGCACCGACCCGTCGCTGCCGACCGCAGGTGGCGCTGTGGCAGACGGCGCCAGGCTGAGGAGGCCGCTGGTGTGCCCCGTTCGTACGTTAGGAGAATGCGTGTCAAAGCTGAGCATGGAGACATCACCACTGAGCACTCAAAAAAAGCGACTAGAAGGTGTCGCCACATCTTGTGCATGTCAGCCCGAGCACTACGTACGCTGGATTGCGTTCGCTCACACTCCATGTAGGTGTAAGTCTTAATGCCAGTAGCGTTGCCTTCCAGTTGCAAACTTTCGAAAGCGTGGAGGTGATATAGCCTGCCGTTGGATTGTGTTGTTTCATTGATGTTATGCACCAGTGAGGCTGCAAATATATTTTTTTAATTGTTTTGTCGTTGCTGAACTATCTCCTGCATACTTTTCTGACGACCCACGTCGCATTTCGTCAGTGCTTTGTGCGGACTTTGTTGTCCTTTGCGATCAACACAGGGCCGCTGCTGTCATGCAGGAATGCAATCCATAACTCGAGCAGCATAAAATACTTCAAATATCGGTTCCGCGGAATTCTGCGAGGAATTCTTAAGCCAGCTGCCCTTTCATGGCATGCTTCGAATCTACCCGTATGCGTAGGATTATTTTTTCAGTCTAAATTTATGCAGGTTATATATATATATATATATATATATATATATATATATATAAACACCAGGTGGGGGTAAAGGAGGGCGTGACGGGCGTCGGACATACAATACTTCAAGGGATTGTTTTACATTAATATGGGATTTTGAACTGAAATGGCCATCTTGAAGACCTTTTTGTTCTGTTCACAATATTACCGAAGGGGATATACACCAGGTGGAACCGTCCCAATAATGCACTTCTCTGCTAGGATTCCCATGTAATGTCACCGGGGGTACAAATTTAGCGCTGGGACGGCCGCACGCGTGGCAACAGGCACGGAGATTGCATGCATTAGAACACACTTAGTTTGTGGAATTATTTGCAAGACCAATGTTGCTAGGAATGGACGAAAGAATCTGCACTAACCCTGCTTTTGAAAATAATTCAAGAACCGAGGCGATAATATGGGACTCAGGAAGCAAGCTATTCGAGGGCGGTTCGTCGCTCTTACGCCGGAGGAGCGCTGGACGTAAGAACACATTTATCACTTAGAAAGCACCAGGGCTCAAGCTGCATCCCGGTTACCAGTCTGTTTTGTTGCACCCCGACTGCCGCCCTCCGGCGAGCTTACCCCTAGCCATGCCGTGGAACTTCTGGTCGCCAGCTGGCATTTGGAGTGGGCCCCGGTTTGGCAGATTACCTAACGGGGCAACATGGTCGCATCGATGTACCCTAGGACGGTGTATCCGAGCGAGTGCGGGCGTATTCCCACCTCCCTGCTAAGATGTCTTTGAGGAACGGTCGGGTGTAGCAGCGCAAGGAGCTTATAAGACGCCCCAAGCTCCTCGACCGGGGCCCCCCGACCCGGGTTTTGCCAGGTACGCTGGCGCGGCTCCATCTAACAGGAGCAGTCAAGTCAATGTACACTGAGGCCTAGTCATTCACCAGAACTAGGCCCTAACGGCTGCTAGTTTTATGGTGTAAAGGGTACCGCTGGTTTGCTCTACCTTTCCCAGAAAATGCTGGATAGGCGTGCTTGATCATATAGCCACATGCAGTCTAAGAACGCATCACAATCCACGTTCAAAAGCTGTTGGCTATTCACATGGAACGCAGCGGATGAATTGACAAGGATAGTTCTCGTTTGACAACAGGCTTTAAACAACTGCCGTCAGTGCGATGTGGTCCTACTAACGCAGAGGCAGGATCAGATGCACCTCAGCGCCAACGCGGGACGCCTTCAATATCGAGCATGGACACCGGCCTTGTATCTGCTTCGTAAGTGGGCTCGCAGAGTCCAAGCCAACTCAGAGCCAGCTGCTCAGCATTGGTGGTCTCGGAGCCACACAGACAGCTTCGCCGTCCAGGGGCCCCCGACAGGCGCGGTGGGTCCCCCTGGCTGGCTTTTGAGAGCCAGGCCTTCGCCCCGTGGTCGTCCCTCGGCCAGTCTTTTGGGTCCTCTAATCGAGCCTTCGATAGTCTGTGTAGAGGGTCCCGAAAGCCACGCAGGGCTAAGAGGAAGGATATGTCGCCTGTACCCCACCCCACCCCCCGCTCCCCACCGGCCTACCATCTAGCTGCGTCCCTGGATAGGTAAGTATGTACGAAACTCAATGCTCGTCAGCGACTTGCCTTCTGATCACATCTCCAATGTGAATAATGGCGTCTGTGTCCCAAAACATTTGCAAATTGATGCCAGTCCGGCTTAACATATGGCTATTCTTGCTGGTGGACTGAGCATCCTATTCTCTGGTACCAATTCCTCACTTCTCACCACATATTGGTAATTTGTTTCACCTATCTGTCGAAACCTCAACTAATATGGTGGTTGAAATTTCTTCTGGACATTTCATTCGTGTATTTGTGGCTTAGATAAGCGTAATGATCAATCAATTCGCTAGATCGGTGGTAAACACGTCTAGAGTGGTGGCAATAATTCAATCCGTAATGAAATGTTTATTTTGGTTGCATTCATATAATCTGGTGGAAGAAGTGAGTCTGGTGAGTGTGTCAAGTGAGTCAAGTCTGGTCAAGAGAAATGTCTATGTTCTTTTATTCGAAATTCATTTTTGGCAGCCGGTTAAAAGGGAGTTACAAAATAAGATAGTCAGGAAAAAGCTCGGAGATTCCACCCGTCATCAGGCTTGCTTCCCTGCTCGAAGCAAGCTGGCTGCCCCATTCGGGGCAAAATCAGTGATATATATATAGGGGTGCATTGCATTAAGAGGGTGTTACTACAGTCCATTCGTACGACCGTACCGTCTCACAGTCAGTATGCAAGTCATACTAATTGAATAGAGCTACTGATTCAAAGACATTTTCAGCAAGACGTGCTTATAGCTAGTTATTGTAACTGACATTATCCGAGCTGGTGTCCGAGATGCACTGCTCCGATGAACGGACACGTATCGTATGATGAACATAGACTGGTTCGGTCTTCCTTTCTAATACTTGGCTGCTTGCCCTAAGGTAAGCCGTTCGGATATGTTCGCGCATTATATTGGTACAGCATGTGGGTGGGTTTAGATTAGTATTAAGGTCACGCGTGCCGGAATAATGCAGGAGACCCACTGCCTTAAGAGGACGTCTCCGCGGTCTGTCCTGCACGATATGCCGTAACATCTCACAGCTGTGTACGAGTCGTATTAATTGAATAAAAGTGTTGGAACGCAACAGACATTCTCGGCACGGTGCGCAATCATCTTAGTATGAATCACATTATCCGTAATGGTGTCTGAGATACACTGCACTAATAAATGTACATGCAATGCTGGTAAAATTATTTTGTGTCGCCGACCGAATTTCTGCGCGCGAAATTGTCCCCGGCAGTGAAATGCGATATTATATGGCAGCAAACAGCAATGACATCCATGCCCAGCAGCATAATCAGAAATCAGCGCATCACTGAATGCCTCTTTAATCACCGCAACTCGCAATATCATGTATACAACCGAAACGTTCATTTATACGATATCATTCAACTTATGCCAGGATATCTGTTGCTGCGAAGAATGCGGGCACATTGGCCATACACAATAGGATAGTTCAATCACAAAAGCAGCGTTTCTTCACCCTCCGGACTTGCCGGACGTTAAAATTCGATCTACGGCTGGACTTGCTATCTTCGACCGCCCAAAAAAGGACGGCAAAGGACCTCGACAGCCAGGGCAGCTGAGTGCATGACAAAATACTAGCCCGCGGCAGGTAGCACTGAGGGATGACCCAAAACATGCCGGTCTCTTCGAGGCCATGTCCCCTTATGGAAACCACGTGTGCGCTTCGAGCCCGACCCCAATCATCATCATACTCTCCACTTTGGGCATGCTCCAAACCTGGCACAACATGCGTTGCCTGATGGGCGCCTTTCGATGCGCTACAACGATTGGTATATACAGGTTTCAACTGAGACTCAAGGCTCCCTGGAAAGGAAAAAGCAATATTTTTGGTTCCATGCCTGGGCTCAGATTTTGGTGCAGGCGACTGCGCAAATGCTGGGCAGGAGGTAGTGGGGGGCTAGCTGGAAGAATGAAGTACCGTCGTCACGGAAAAGAGGACCACAGAACTGTTCGAGGAAAATAAATGTCGGTTGTTTCCTATTCTTGTTACGCTGAGCAAAGCACAAAATACAACAAAGCAACCATTTGCGGCTGCAGCCCACCTTTAGAAGACTGTTACATGTTTTGACGAACCGAAGTTACCAGAAATTCCGAGACAAAACATACAGAAGATCATGCAAGTATACAGAGGGTCTGCGGATTTAAAGAGCTTTGAGCTCCTAATGAGGTCCTCAGGCTCTCGAGTGACCCGAAGGCGGTCCCACAGTGGCCTGAAAAGCCCTTAAGCACTTGTCGTCCCCCAAAACAGGTGTCCAAACGGATCATTTAATTAAAGATATTTGCTTCGACGACCAACTGGGATCGCTGAGAGGCCCGTCGGGTATCAGCAACCAAACGAACACTTCGATGGCCATGAGGGCCTACAAGCGATCAAAAGCTCTCTTTCGTGACCGAGGGCCTGGGCGACTAGTTAAGTCCCTAAGCTGTTAGAGGGGGGGCCCCACCCACAAGATGCTCGTCAGTAGCCAGAAGGGCCCCCTCAGCAGCCAGAAAGGGCACTGCTCAGCTAAAACGGTTTCGTGAGCGACCAGAGATGCCCTGAACACACAGAAGATCGAGAGGTCAGTGCGTCCCGTGAGCTGATGTTGCCGTCGGGGCTTTACGTCGCACGGACCTTCACAGACGTCATGCTAAATGGCGCCACCCGCTTCTGATCCTAGTGGAAAGGGTGGGCACAGAGGAGAATCGAGCCCAGTACCTCACGTTTCCCCGGCGCACATTTTAACCGCAACGCTTAAACAGTCCAAGAGGGCCTGCGTAGTTTCGAGGTTATTTGGTGCGCTGAAGCATGGGCGGAGGAACAGGAGGGGTGTGGGGGGGGGGGGGGCAGGGGGCCATGCCCCACTTTTCAGGGTGGGGGGCGGCAGCAGTGTTGACTCTGCCCCCCATTTTTTAGATTAAGGCTTGTACTTAGCTTACTTTTGCACTACACGAAACACTACGTGCCCGATTTACGTAGTTCACCAGCCATCTTCCTCAAGATGCGTCATGTTCGTTTTTTTTCGTTGCTCACTGACCATTGCTAAATATCACAACCGCAGGACCGACGCCGCCCAGCGATGGAGACTGCAACGCTGGGCGCCAGGACTATTACTATGACCTGTGAGCACGCATGGTCAAAACCATATTACATAGTTTTTTATCAGTAATGAATTCTGGCTGAATCTTGAGTATTTAAGATGGACGTGATTAGCCATGTTGATACAAATTTGGGACCCCATTTCATCAACAATCTACGCCCAGAGCCCTCAATTTTTCTGGAAAACACCGAAAAACATGGAACTGGAGCCTGTGTGACAATTATTAGACCACCTGCAGCCGATCAGGGATGTTGTGGCATCAATGAGGGTTTCTGGGCTGAGCTGAGGCCAACCTCCACGGGTTCACAAGGCCTCCCGTGTCAGGGAGGGGGAACAATGGTGATACGATATATCCTTCTAGTGGCCTCCGGATCCGACCAGGAGATTCTGCCCCGTTGTCGGAAGAATGGTGACCAGAGGACACTTCGCGATGGGACGGAATTGCCCTTCAGCCCTTGACCGGAAACGATAGGCAAGTGCCCTGTGTGTATTCTCAAGGTGCCCCTTGCCCGGAAGGAAATAAGGGGGTCTCATTTTGTTGAGGAGAGTGGGATCTCATTATTGTTCAATAGAGTGGGTCGAATTCGCCAAAAAGCCAACAAGGCCATCCCATGTTTGACTGAAAACGTTCATTTTCTGAATGGATTAGCGAAACAAATTACATCAAAAAGTTGCACATGCCCGCCGGCCATCTCGAGAGCAAGGACAGCAATGACCTTGGTTGCAGCTTCCACAAAACCGAACGACGTCGGCCACAGCAAGTGCCGCCAGACGGCGGACGGCGCCGTGTAAATCTGTCTTCTGTACAGATTAATAGCTACAGAACACGAAAAATGGAGATTCTTCCTTACTTCCAGTTCATCACCAGATTCCGGCACCGCTTTACGGAGCTCCAAAGGTTAATCCGTTATCATCAGTCCAAGAATCGCGCACGCGAAATATGCGCCTACACCGCCTTCTAAATGTAAGATTTGATGTCCTGAAGCGTTCAAAGGCGCTTCTTTGAGAAGGGTCATCATTTTCGTCCACGTTGGCCACGACTCATTATTAACTGCTAGATCGACGCTGCGCGGCCCTCGGAGACTGCAACGCCTGGGGTCGAGGTTTGTTGTTGCTATCGGCTCTGGCTGAATGTTGAGCATTTCCAGGCAAACATGGCTTGGTCATGTTCATACACGTTGTTCGCGCCATCTGCAATCAAATTTTCATCTCTAATTTTGATCAAACCTATCGATCTACAACCACCTTCGCGATGTCCTTAATGTCTGAAGAACCCGGATAAGATCTGAGGAATCTCCTGAATTCTATCGGTTTAAGGAGTCCACTAAACCATTGTAAATTACGGGCGCCCGCTGATTTAATCCTCACATTCGTCCCATCCCCGATTTCTGCACTTCATGGACTCTTTAAAATCCAAACAGAATTGATCCACCTTAGCTTCTGTTTCTGTTCTGGTAACAAGGTTACAAATAACAATAAAAGAATTGAAAACCGTGTATCTTGTTTACAAGCCAGCTATATTCGGGGATTTTTTGAGGGCTGGGGTCACCAACAGAAGGGCTTTTGTCAATCTTGTGCTCCTCCTTGGCAAGGCTCTGGCTACACTACTGCTTGCACACGAAAACAGATCAAGTCGTCTTCGTTAAAGTAATGGGCAGTGAAATGCCCGCGGCGTGTGTGACCGCCGACGGCGGACGGGAGCAGGGCCCAGATAAGGAAGATACGAAAAAGGGCCTTCATTCTGAGGTTTTGGTTTCTAAAGAAGAGTTTCCAGTTTTATGATGTCACATTGTTTTTCGCAGTTTCAAGCTTCTGAATTCGTCTCCACCCTAACATGCTGCGACAAGTTTTATCTCTTGAAAAGCAGCCCACGAAATGAAGGCGCATGAAAAGTCTGTCGCACTATGAGCCATCAGTTCACTTTCAAATTCTCACCAGCCTATGTCCGGGCCGTATTTTGACAATCTACCCTGTGGAGGCAGACGCCTCCCCATGACACAAACTGCCTACCCGCTCATGGAATTTCGCTTCCCCAGGAAAAAAACTGTGTGAAATGGACGAGCACTCTTGGGAAGCTGGATATCCTTATTGCCGAATGACATAAATGAGTCGAATAGGCAAAATGGTGCGCCCGTGAGAAACAGCTCTAAATGCATATCCAGCATGGCAGCCGTCACATTTGAATAACTCTACCCCCCCCCCTCCCCTCCTGTCACCGGGCCTGCTTTCAAAAAAGTTTCTGGAGTACGCCTTGAGCTTGGCCGCATACTTTTTGAAACGTTCCTACGCCTATGTGCTGGTGAAATTTGTAATGGCAGATGGGCCCTAAATAGTGCCTCGACTGCACACGTTGTCCAGCTGAGGCTCACCTATCTGTAATAGGGGCCTCTGGGTGGCCAAATGGGTCCTAGTGAATAGGAGGATGGACTTTACTCCTTGAGCACGAATATTCTTCTACACGCAGGCAGCCAAAACAGCCCTGTGTACACCTCCACAAAACCCTAGGTTTTGCGTTCCGGGATCAGGGAAAAGGGACGCTCTACCCTTACCCCTAACCCCATACTTCACAGGATCTCCAGACATCACCTCAGTCATGGCACGATGGCTTTGGCAGCT
>NW_023596136.1:7271558-7287955 GCF_011947565.3 Pollicipes pollicipes | reverse complement strand
TTAAGGTGTCCCACATCTGGGAGTACCAACCCTAATTAATTTCAACTTTCAACATAAGGACTACAACCACATGAATGAAAAACAGTACCAAAAAACAACAAATTTACTGTCAGAGGCTTGTAGCTCTCAAAACATTTTTGAGAACATCACCCCTCATAGTCCAATGTGCTTAGCCCTACTTTTTGTCAAGCAGCCTACAATTTCCTGACCCATTATGGCAACATAGAAAGTAGGATGTGGGGACAGCCTGCTGCTCACATACAGCCCTTTCCTGTTATGGGCAGCTTCATGGTAAAGGACCCCAATTGCATGGATTTCATATATCTATAGTAATCCACAGAAACTTAACATGCTTAAATGAGTACTAGACTGCACAGAACCCTCAAAAAAGTTGTGTTCCGTAAAGAGCAGACTTCAAACCCTTCATCACGCCATCCCCAGTACAAACCGGCGACATGCGGTAATCAGATTCGGCACTTAAAAACAGTCATCTCTCTGGCGGTCAATGTGTACTTTCCTACCTCATGTTACAAAAGAGCATTGTACATCAATCGTTGTTTTTAAGGCAAAACATATCACAATTAGTCATAAAACAGGTCATCTATACTCTTACCTTGGAACTTAACTAATTACGACACCGAATATCTGACCGCCGCAAACACACAGCAGCCGCGACACCGGCGCCATTACTGCGCGAGGTCGCAACATTACTGCGCATTAAGCAGCATTAAGAACTATATAAATGTACGGGCCAAGGTAACAAGAATCCATGAAATTTGATCCTCGGCGCCAACGGGACGATGGGTTGCAGGGGGATCGGGGTCAGGTTAGGTTAGGTTAGGTTAGGTTAGGTTAGGTTAGTTTGGGTTGGGTTAGGCTAGGTTAGGTTAGGTTAGGTTAGGTAAGCTTAGCTTAGCTTAGCTTTGGTTCTGGTCTATTTTCAGTTAGGTTAGGTTAGGTTAGGCTAGGTTGGGTTAGGCTAGGTTGAGTAAGGTGAGGTAAGGCAAGGTTAGGTTAGGTTAGGTTAGGTTGGGTTAGTTTAGGCTATGCTCTGGACTATTCTGGCCTGTGCGTTTCATAAACGTACCTAAACGCCACAAGAAACTATTTGCATTGCATTATTATTATCATTATTATTACTATTATTATTATTATTATTATTATTATTACCTTGGTCTCATACATTTTTTATAGCTCTTGGTACGCAGAAATTTTGTAATTACGCAACGGCAACGCAGAAACGGCGCTGGGGTGCGGTCCTGGCGGTGCGGTGCGTGTCGCTCCCGGGAGCTCGCCATCGTAGTTATTAAAATTCGAAGGTAGGAGATGATTCTTTTGACCTCTCCTCCTCCTCTTTTGAGATTATTTACGATATGCTCCACCTTAAACACGACGAATGGTGTACAATGATTTTTTCTAACGTTAGGTAGGAAAGTACACCTACACTGAAATGTATATTTGGATCGTCTACGTGTACCTGTATGATTTCTTCTACTAACTCATGTTACTATTTAGGAGGAAAAACGACCACCGTGAGCATTCTACGCGCAGCACGCATCGAACACAATCAGCTAACGTGAACAGAATTGCTCCACTAAAGTTGAGTTAGCTCCAACAACATATTGAGCACCAAATCAATAATTGGCGGAATCGTCCGAAACCGAAGACCGAGCTAATGCCTACATTTTTGGTACGATGCACGTACGTTTGTTTATCGGTGCGGTGCACCTCAGATACTAGTGCGGATAATATGGCCCGAACTAGATACAAAGGGAGGCGGCGCCACCTGCAGGCGGTGACACCACGGTAGATGGCACCATCAGTCATAGACGGCGCCACTGAAAATGTGCTTGCCGCCCACTTGGCTAGATATCACCATACTTTTTGCATTGTCGGGCTTCACTAGGAATTAGTCATGTCGACTCTGCCAGCTGCACCCACAATAATTTCCTATCATTTGCCTGCCAGTTTATTACCCCTCTTGCCGCTCAGAGACCTTGCTCTTGACAGGCCTGTTTAGCCATTCAGAGAGCATTTCGGCCCCCAAGGAATTTTCCAGTCACTGGCATTTCTTTCTGACTGCCAAGATCCCCACTGAGACAGCTGCCAAAGCCATCGTGCCATGACTGAGGTGAATGTCTGGAGATCCTGTGAAGTATGGGGTTAGGGGTAAGGGTAGAGCGTCCCTTTTCCCTGATCCCGGAAGACGCAAAACCTAGGGTTTTGTGGAGGTGTACACAGGGCTGTTTTGGCTGCCTGCGTGTAGAAGAATATTCGTGCTCAAGGAGTAAAGTCCATCCTCTACCTATTCACTAGGACCCATTTGGCCACCCAGAGGCCCCTATTACAGATAGGTGAGCCTCAGCTGGACAACGTGTGCAGTCGAGGCACTACTTAGGGCCCATCTGCCATTACAAATTTCACTCAGCACATAGGCGTAGGAACGTTTCAAAAAGTATGCGGCCAAGCTCAAGGCGTACTCCAGAAACTTTTTTGAAAGCAGGCCCGGTGACAGGAGGGGAGGGGGGGATAGAGTTATTCAAATGTGACGGCTGCCATGCTGGATATGCATTTAGAGCTGTTTCTCACGGGCGCACCATTTTGCCTATTCGACTCATTTATGTCATTCGGCAAATAAGGATATCCAGCTTCCCAAGAGTGCTCGTCCATTTCAACGTTGTTTTTCCTGGGAAGCGAAATTCCATGAGCGGGTAGGCAGTTTGTGTCATTGGGGAGGCGTCTGCCTCCACAGGGTAGATGTCAAAATACGGCCCGGACATAGGCTGGTGAGAATTTTGAAAGTGAACTGATGGCTCATAGTGCGACAGACTTTTCATGCGCCTTCATTTCGTGGGCTGCTTTTCAAGAGATAAAACTTGTCGCAGCATGTTAGGTGGAGACGAATTCAGAAGCTTGAAACTGCGAAAAACAATGTGACATCATAAAACTGGAAACTCTTCTTTAGAAACCAAACCTCAGAATGAAGGCCCTTTTCGTATCTTCCTTATCTGGGCCCTGCTCCCGTCCGCCGTCGGCGGTCACACACGGCCGCGGGCATTTCACTGCCCATTATTTAACGAAGACGACTTGATCTGTTTTGTGTGCAGGCAGTAGTGTAGCCAGAGCCTTGCCAAGGAGGAGCACAAGATTGACAAAAGCCCTTCTTTTGGTGACCCCAGCCCTCAAAAAATCCCCGAATATAGCTGGCTTGTAAACAAGATACACGGTTTTCATTCTTTTATTGTTATTTTAACCTTGTTACCAGAACAGAAACCAGAAGCTAAGGTGGGATCAATTCTGTTTGGATTTTAAAGTCCATGAAGTGCAGAAATCGGGGATGGGACGAATGTGAGGATTAAATCAGCGGC
Organism: Pollicipes pollicipes; assembly: GCF_011947565.3. NCBI lineage: Eukaryota > Metazoa > Arthropoda > Thecostraca > Pollicipedomorpha > Pollicipedidae > Pollicipes > Pollicipes pollicipes. Next base: position 7,284,587 of record NW_023596136.1, on the reverse strand, counting down.
GCCCGTAATTTACAATGGTTTAGTGGACTCCTAAACCGATAGAATTCAGGAGATTCCTCAGATCTTATCCGGGTTCTTCAGACATTAAGGACATCGCGAAGGTGGGTTGTAGATCGATAGGTTTGATCAAAATCTAGAGATGAAAATTTGATTGCAGATGGCGCGGTCAACAACGTGTATGAACATGACCAAGCCATGTTTGCCTGGAAATGCTCAACATTCAGCCAGAGCCGATAGCAACAACAAACCTCGACCCCAGGCGTTGCAGTCTCCGAGGGCCGCGCAGCGTCGATCTAGCAGTTAATGATGAGCCGTGGCCAACGGGTGGACGAAAATGATGACCCTTCTCAAAGAAGCGCCTTTGAACGCTTCAGGACATCAAATCTTACATTTGGAAGGCGGTGTAGGCGCATATTTCGCGTGCGCGATTCTTGGACTGATGATAACGGATTAACCTTTGGAGCTCCGTAAAGCGGTGCCGGAATCTGGTGATGGAACTGGAAGTGTAAAGGAAGAATCTCCATTTTTCGTGTTTCTGTAGCTATTAATCTGTACAGAAGACAGATTTACACGGCGCCGTCCGCCGTCTGGCGGCACTTGCTGCGGCCGACGTCGTTCGGTTTTGTGGAAGCTGCAACCAAGGTCATTGCTGTCCTTGCTCTCGAGATGGCCGGCGGGCATGTGCAACTTTTTGATGTAATTTGTTTCGCTAATCCATTCAGAAAATGAACGTTTTCAGTCAAACATGGGATGGCCTTGTTGGCTTTTTTGGCGAATTTCGACCCACTCTATTGAACAATAATGAGATCCCACTCTCCTCAACAAAAATGAGACCCCCTTATTTCCTTCCGGGCAAGGGGCACCTTGAGAATAACACCAGGGGCACATTGCCTATCGTTTCCGGTCAAGGGCTGAAGGGCAATTCCGTCCCATCGCGAAGTGTCCTCTGGTCACCATTCTTACGACACGGGGCAGAATCTCCTGGTCGATCCGGAGGCCACTAGAAGGATATATCGTATCACATTGTTCCCCTCCCTGACACGGGAGGCCTTGTGACCCGTGAGGTTGGCCTCAGCTCAGCCCAGAAACCCTCATTGATGCCACAACATCCCTGATCGGCGCAGGTGGTCTAATAATTGTCACACCGGCTCCAGTTCCATGTTTTTCTGTGTTTTCCAGAAAAATTGAGGGCTCTGGGCGTAGATTGTTGATGAAATGGAGTCCCAAATTTGTATCAACATGGCTAATCCACGTCCATCTTAAAATACTCAAGATTCAGCCAGAATTCATTACTGATAAAAAACTATGTAATATGGTTTTGACCATGCGCGCTCACAGGTCATAGTAACAGTCCTGGCGCCCAGCGTTGCAGTCTCCATCGGCTGGGCGGCGTCGGTCCTGCGGTTGTGATATTTAGCAATGGTCAGTGAGCAAACGAAAAAAAAAAACATGACGCATCTTGAGGAAGATGGCTGGTGAACTACGTAAATCGGCACGTGTGTTTCGTGTAGTGCAAAAGTAAGCTAAGTACAGCCTTAATCTAAAAAATGGGGGGCAGTCAACACTGCTGCCCCCCACCCTGAAAAGTGGGGCATGGCCCCCTGCCCCCCCCCCCCCCACACCCTCCTGTTCCTCCGCCCATGCTTCAGCGCACCAAATAACCTCGAAACTACGCAGGCCCTCTTGGACTGTTTTAGCGTTGCGGTTAAAATGTGCGCCGGGGAAACGTGAGGTACTGGGCTCGATTCTCCTCTGTGCCCACCCTTTCCACTAGGATCAGAAGCGGGTGGCGCCATTTAGCATGACGTCTGTGAAGGTCCGTGCGACGTAAAGCCCCGACGGCAACATCAGCTCACGGGACGCACTGACCTCTCGATCTTCTGTGTGTTCAGGGCATCTCTGGTCGCTCACGAACCGTTTTAGCTGAGCAGTGCCCTTTTGGCTGCTGAGGGGCCCTTCTGGCTACTGACGAGCATCTTGTGGGTGGGGCCCCCCTCTAACAGCTTAGGGACTTAACTAGTCGCCCAGGCCCTCGGTCACGAAAGAGAGCTTTTGATCGCTTGTAGGCCCTCATGGCCATCGAAGTGTTCGTTTGGTTGCTGATACCCGACGGGCCTCTCAGCGATCCAGTTGGTCGTCGAAGCAAATATCTTTAACTAAATGATCCGTTTGGACACCTGTTTTGGGGGACGACAAGTGCTTAAGGGCTTTTCAGGCCACTGTGGGACCGCCTTCGGGTCACTCGAGAGCCTGAGGACCTCATTAGGAGCTCAAAGCTCTTTAAATCCGCAGACCCTCTGTATACTTGCATGAGCTTCTGTATGCTTTGTCTCGGAATTTCTGGTAACTTCGGTTCGTCAAAACATGTAACAGTCTTCTAAAGGTGGGCTGCAGCCGCAAATGGTTGCTTTGTTGTATTTTGTGCTTTGCTCAGCGTAACAAGAATAGGAAACAACCGACATTTATTTTCCTCGAACAGTTCTGTGGTCCTCTTTTCCGTGACGACGGTACTTCATTCTTCCAGCTAGCCCCCCACTACCTCCTGCCCAGCATTTGCGCAGTCGCCTGCACCAAAATCTGAGCCCAGGCATGGAACCAAAAATATTGCTTTTTCCTTTCCAGGGAGCCTTGAGTCTCAGTTGAAACCTGTATATACCAATCGTTGTAGCGCATCGAAAGGCGCCCATCAGGCAACGCATGTTGTGCCAGGTTTGGAGCATGCCCAAAGTGGAGAGTATGATGATGATTGGGGTCGGGCTCGAAGCGCACACGTGGTTTCCATAAGGGGACATGGCCTCGAAGAGACCGGCATGTTTTGGGTCATCCCTCAGTGCTACCTGCCGCGGGCTAGTATTTTGTCATGCACTCAGCTGCCCTGGCTGTCGAGGTCCTTTGCCGTCCTTTTTTGGGCGGTCGAAGATAGCAAGTCCAGCCGTAGATCGAATTTTAACGTCCGGCAAGTCCGGAGGGTGAAGAAACGCTGCTTTTGTGATTGAACTATCCTATTGTGTATGGCCAATGTGCCCGCATTCTTCGCAGCAACAGATATCCTGGCATAAGTTGAATGATATCGTATAAATGAACGTTTCGGTTGTATACATGATATTGCGAGTTGCGGTGATTAAAGAGGCATTCAGTGATGCGCTGATTTCTGATTATGCTGCTGGGCATGGATGTCATTGCTGTTTGCTGCCATATAATATCGCATTTCACTGCCGGGGACAATTTCGCGCGCAGAAATTCGGTCGGCGACACAAAATAATTTTACCAGCCTTGCATGTACATTTATTAGTGCAGTGTATCTCAGACACCATTACGGATAATGTGATTCATACTAAGATGATTGCGCACCGTGCCGAGAATGTCTGTTGCGTTCCAACACTTTTATTCAATTAATACGACTCGTACACAGCTGTGAGATGTTACGGCATATCGTGCGGACAGACCGCGGAGACGTCCTCTTAAGGCAGTGGGTCTCCTGCATTATTTCGGCACGCGTGACCTTAATACTAATCTAAACCCACCCACATGCTGTACCAATATAATGCGCGAACATATCCGAACGGCTTACCTTAGGGCAAGCAGCCAAGTATTAGAAAGGAAGACCGAACCAGTCTATGTTCATCATACGATACGTGTCCGTTTATCGGAGCAGTGCATCTCGGACACCAGCTCGGATAATGTCAGTTACAATAACTAGCTATAAGCACGTCTTGCTGAAAATGTCTTTGAATCAGTAGCTCTATTCAATTAGTATGACTTGCATACTGATGTGAGACGGTACGGTCGTACGAATGGACTGTAGTAACACCCTCTTAATGCAATGCACCCCTATATATATATCACTGATTTTGCCCCGAATGGGGCAGCCAGCTTGCTTCGAGCAGGGAAGCAAGCCTGATGACGGGTGGAATCTCCGAGCTTTTTCCTGACTATCTTATTTTGTAACTCCCTTTTAACCGGCTGCCAAAAATGAATTTCGAATAAAAGAACATAGACATTTCTCTTGACCAGACTTGACTCACTTGACACACTCACCAGACTCACTTCTTCCACCAGATTATATGAATGCAACCAAAATAAACATTTCATTACGGATTGAATTATTGCCACCACTCTAGACGTGTTTACCACCGATCTAGCGAATTGATTGATCATTACGCTTATCTAAGCCACCAAATACACGAATGAAATGTCCAGAAGAAATTTCAACCACCATATTAGTTGAGGTTTCGACAGATAGGTGAAACAAATTACCAATATGTGGTGAGAAGTGAGGAATTGGTACCAGAGAATAGGATGCTCAGTCCACCAGCAAGAATAGCCATATGTTAAGCCGGACTGGCATCAATTTGCAAATGTTTTGGGACACAGACGCCATTATTCACATTGGAGATGTGATCAGAAGGCAAGTCGCTGACGAGCATTGAGTTTCGTACATACTTACCTATCCAGGGACGCAGCTAGATGGTAGGCCGGTGGGGAGCGGGGGGTGGGGTGGGGTACAGGCGACATATCCTTCCTCTTAGCCCTGCGTGGCTTTCGGGACCCTCTACACAGACTATCGAAGGCTCGATTAGAGGACCCAAAAGACTGGCCGAGGGACGACCACGGGGCGAACGCCTGGCTCTCAAAAGCCAGCCAGGGGGACCCACCGCGCCTGTCGGGGGCCCCTGGACGGCGAAGCTGTCTGTGTGGCTCCGAGACCACCAATGCTGAGCAGCTGGCTCTGAGTTGGCTTGGACTCTGCGAGCCCACTTACGAAGCAGATACAAGGCCGGTGTCCATGCTCGATATTGAAGGCGTCCCGCGTTGGCGCTGAGGTGCATCTGATCCTGCCTCTGCGTTAGTAGGACCACATCGCACTGACGGCAGTTGTTTAAAGCCTGTTGTCAAACGAGAACTATCCTTGTCAATTCATCCGCTGCGTTCCATGTGAATAGCCAACAGCTTTTGAACGTGGATTGTGATGCGTTCTTAGACTGCATGTGGCTATATGATCAAGCACGCCTATCCAGCATTTTCTGGGAAAGGTAGAGCAAACCAGCGGTACCCTTTACACCATAAAACTAGCAGCCGTTAGGGCCTAGTTCTGGTGAATGACTAGGCCTCAGTGTACATTGACTTGACTGCTCCTGTTAGATGGAGCCGCGCCAGCGTACCTGGCAAAACCCGGGTCGGGGGGCCCCGGTCGAGGAGCTTGGGGCGTCTTATAAGCTCCTTGCGCTGCTACACCCGACCGTTCCTCAAAGACATCTTAGCAGGGAGGTGGGAATACGCCCGCACTCGCTCGGATACACCGTCCTAGGGTACATCGATGCGACCATGTTGCCCCGTTAGGTAATCTGCCAAACCGGGGCCCACTCCAAATGCCAGCTGGCGACCAGAAGTTCCACGGCATGGCTAGGGGTAAGCTCGCCGGAGGGCGGCAGTCGGGGTGCAACAAAACAGACTGGTAACCGGGATGCAGCTTGAGCCCTGGTGCTTTCTAAGTGATAAATGTGTTCTTACGTCCAGCGCTCCTCCGGCGTAAGAGCGACGAACCGCCCTCGAATAGCTTGCTTCCTGAGTCCCATATTATCGCCTCGGTTCTTGAATTATTTTCAAAAGCAGGGTTAGTGCAGATTCTTTCGTCCATTCCTAGCAACATTGGTCTTGCAAATAATTCCACAAACTAAGTGTGTTCTAATGCATGCAATCTCCGTGCCTGTTGCCACGCGTGCGGCCGTCCCAGCGCTAAATTTGTACCCCCGGTGACATTACATGGGAATCCTAGCAGAGAAGTGCATTATTGGGACGGTTCCACCTGGTGTATATCCCCTTCGGTAATATTGTGAACAGAACAAAAAGGTCTTCAAGATGGCCATTTCAGTTCAAAATCCCATATTAATGTAAAACAATCCCTTGAAGTATTGTATGTCCGACGCCCGTCACGCCCTCCTTTACCCCCACCTGGTGTTTATATATATATATATATATATATATATATATATATATATAACCTGCATAAATTTAGACTGAAAAAATAATCCTACGCATACGGGTAGATTCGAAGCATGCCATGAAAGGGCAGCTGGCTTAAGAATTCCTCGCAGAATTCCGCGGAACCGATATTTGAAGTATTATGCTGCTCGAGTTATGGATTGCATTCCTGCATGACAGCAGCGGCCCTGTGTTGATCGCAAAGGACAACAAAGTCCGCACAAAGCACTGACGAAATGCGACGTGGGTCGTCAGAAAAGTATGCAGGAGATAGTTCAGCAACGACAAAACAATTAAAAAAATATATTTGCAGCCTCACTGGTGCATAACATCAATGAAACAACACAATCCAACGGCAGGCTATATCACCTCCACGCTTTCGAAAGTTTGCAACTGGAAGGCAACGCTACTGGCATTAAGACTTACACCTACATGGAGTGTGAGCGAACGCAATCCAGCGTACGTAGTGCTCGGGCTGACATGCACAAGATGTGGCGACACCTTCTAGTCGCTTTTTTTTGAGTGCTCAGTGGTGATGTCTCCATGCTCAGCTTTGACACGCATTCTCCTAACGTACGAACGGGGCACACCAGCGGCCTCCTCAGCCTGGCGCCGTCTGCCACAGCGCCACCTGCGGTCGGCAGCGACGGGTCGGTGCACGTCCAAGCCACAGCCCCTCCCCCTCGCGTGCCAGCTTTGCTCCGGTCAGCCCAGGCTCAGACGGCCCGGCTAACCAACACGGCAAGGCGGCCGGAGGCGGGGCAGAAGGCGGCGCGTGCGCTCTCCGGCTCCAGCGGGCCCGGCAGGAACACGTCGGCCAGAAGGCAGGCGGAATCGGCCGCTAGCACCAGCCGGTCTTCTCCCACCTCCAGACTGAGCTGCGCCGGCGCCATCACCGCCGCCGGCAGCTCGAACAGCACTAGCAGGCGGCCGTCAGCGCGCTGCTCCAGCTGGTACTGTGGCGCGCGCGGCGCCGGCGCCGTCCGGCGCGTCTCCAGCTCCGAGATCAAGGGGCGGCTGGCAGGCGGCGCCGGCTCGGTGCCCGCGCATTCCTGCACCATAGGCAGGTCACCGCGCCGCACCCAGTGACGCGGCATCTTGCCCAGGTACAGCTTGTTGCGCATCGTGGTCCACTGGTTCTTGTCCAGCTCGACGCCGAACTTACCCTCGATGGCCTCGATCATCACTGTCACGAAAAACGTCTTGAAGAGCAGGCTGGCCTCCACCTGCGCGTGAAAGCGAGGATGGATCACCACGTCGTAAGCCACGCACGGCCCGCCAGCCTTGTCCAGCTCCTTATGTGCCTCGCCTAGGCTCATGGGCACGCGGAACTCCGCGGCGCGCTCCTCGTCCATCAGCAGCTGGCGCAGCTCATGCTCGTCCAGCTCCTTGGGCGGCGGGATGTCAGTGCTGGTGCAGACGTTGACGAACACCTTGCCACCGTGGCTATCACGCGTCTTGCAGCAGACGGCCGGCTGCGGCCGGATCTCGAGCGCGCCGGCTCGCCGCTGGCTGGTCGCCGCCTCGGCCGGCATGGTCAGCGCGTCCAGCGGCTCCTCGGCCGGCGCGCCCATCACCGACAGACGCTCCGTCAGCAGGCTCGGCTCCACGTCCAGGAACGCGCCGCGTGGTGCCGTCATCTTGTCCATCTCGGCTGCCACTGCAAGACTGGCGCTGGAATGGAAGGAGGAAGTGATAGTCCTCCACTTGTTCGCTGCAAGTGCATTCATTTGGAGCAGTAGCCTCCTAGTTAAACAGGTCACAATGCGCACTAAACACAACTAGCATGTAGCAGAAAATTACACCCATTGGTTATTACCGGTGAAAATAAGCATTGTTTTGCATATTTTCATCATCCAGTTTCCACTTCTGGCAAAAATGATCAAACAACATTAGCAAACTACTAAGGTACCTATTTTGAGTGATGTTTGGGACTGTGAATTTGTAAATAAGTTGATAAACGAATGTTTCTTAGTATTCCTTTCCAGTGCACTTACTGATGCAGAAATACATGACCCACTACAGGTTGGATTTTGAACTTCCCCTTATATCACTGAAATTTCAATAATGCTTTAAAGTGCCAAACTGCCCCCCCCCCCCCTTTATTGCACAGCGTGTTAACTGCCGGGTCCGCGGTATCCCATCATGCCAACCGCTCCATCACAACAGGACGGCTGGAGCTGCCAAGACCGCTGGTGCAGTCTGCCTTCAAGTGTGCCATAAGAGATGCCGGCAGCTGGACGGAAATCTGAGAAGTGATAATCTTATGGCTGGTACACATTCATGCTTGTACGTCATTTTTGATTTTACGCATTTGTAGTGTTTTAGTCTTCTTTATTGTGTTTTTAGCACTTCTGACAACAATCATGCTCTTGGTTTGGCATTTAAATGCATGGGAACCCGGCCATCAACTTTGCTATATTGTTTCAAAATCAAGCACTGAATGTAAATTTTAAAATTATTTGATGGATGGATTTTAGATGAAATACATACATGCATACACACATACACACAAGCCCTACTGGCCAGGGCAGACTGGAGAAAGGCCATTATCCAGGTATCTTTGACCACAGCTTACATAACAAACCTTTTTAATCAAAACATGTCCTGGATGCCTATCAAACCAAGCAGGCCATCAAATACAATGCAAAACAACACTTATGCTGTCATAGAGCATTGTTATTTTGCCAAGTTATCCTTACTTTTCTTTCTCATTGCCATGGACAGATTACTTGAGTCTAGGGGTGTCAATTTTGCAAATTATTGGATAGGGGGGCAAAGCCAAGGCCCGACAGCCTACCCCCACCCCCACACCATTTTTTGCCAGATTTGGCCCATGTTGTTTTGATTCAATACAATATATGTTCTTAACCTTTATATAGAAGAAGTCTTTAATTTCAGCCGTATAGGGGTCATGCATGGTTTGATTCAGGGAGCATGCACTGGACACACACATCTATTCCAATCAGCATATGAAGGTGCCCCTTTAAAGGCCACCTTAGGGCAGCAATGGCACTCTACATTCTGGTTGTGGGGTATGGGGATGGGGTTAGCCATGAAGGACTTGAAAGCCATCCCTCTTCCAGAGCTTTTCACTTTGTTTTACACACATCAAAAGTCATTGTGTGCCTTATGGCACTAGGTATGTGAAGTTTATTGCATCATCTATCTGCTCAGCAGTTACTACTTGTATCTTGCAGTAAGAGCAGCCAAAACTTTTTATTATGAGAGTGGTACCAGACACCACCAAGCAGAAAGATGAAAGGAGGCAGTCTTTGTGTTATGATCACCTTTAACCCCCATTTTTGTAGCATTCCTGCCAAAAACATGGGGGGAGGGCAAGCCAACATTGGAGGCCAACTCTACATGGGGGGCCAGCACTCTTACAAAAGCACCTAGACCAACACCTGTGCCTGAGTCATATAGCAGCCCATTCTCCCATTCAGCTCATGAAGGTAAATAAATTTACCTTTATGCCTCCAAGGCCCCCCCCCCCCAACATATCTGGCAGGCTCTTTTTAAGGTTCCTATGACAGTGAAACAGAAGCTGAGGAATGGTTACAATTTGCAAAATAACAAGGATATCAATACATATGACATAGTTTATCTTCATGCTGGAGGTAACACAGTTAAAAACTTCATACATATTGCAACAAAACTTAGATGCATAACCAAAGCAGCATGCTGCAAAAAATTGGAACATGTAATGGAAAAACCATCCCTTGAATGTATTGTGACACATGACATGCATTACAACATGCATGGGTTGCTGCTAATATCAGACATTTCTGACGCACTCGGTGCAGAGGCCACGTGGTGTTGCCTGCCTCTCATTCTGGAAGGAAGGGCAGATGATGCAGGGAACAAAATCACTGTACACACACTGCTTTTGAATATGTACATTTGAATTGCTACACTACTGACACAGTATCATGGGAATATCACAAATGTCAACTATAAATGACCATTATATTACTATTTGCTAGGATAGCAGTATATATCACTAAAACCTAAAACAGCAACCATAAATATCAATGTCCATGGGAAGCAAAAGGGTACTGGATACTAGTATCACTGACACAGGTCTTACACTTCTAAAGAAGCTCCAATCATCTATGTTAAGAACCATGTTTCATGATCTGAGAATTGCATAAGTTGTCGAATGAACTTGCAAGGAACATCCTGCATGTAGAAAAGACAGTAGTAAGTCTTATTCCTTGCAGAAAAAACGGGCAAACGGATATATGTGCTGATACTTTGGCAGCATGCCTTGATTCAAACGAACAGCCACCGGCCTCGTCACGTTGCCGAAATGTCACTGCACCCATCTTCCCACTCTCCTGGTTTACCTTCGAGAAAAGGGTTATTACTACAGTCTCCCCTACACCCAAGTTTAGAACAAAATCCACATTATATTGGTATCAGCAGAGGCAATGACAACCCATATCATCTAGTTCAAAACTTTGCTCTGCGAAGATGGGGAATACAAGATCATACAAGAATACGAGATCCCACTTTCAGCTGGCTGTTTGGTGACGTCATAAAACCAAAAATCACTGGCAACTTTGTAATGGCATCGCACAGGGCCGCACTAAATTGCACTAGAACGGACGGCACAGGACGGGAACAGACAGGATCAGACGAAACTGGATAGAGCCAAACAGTACAACCGGGCCGGACACGATCAGAAGGGACCGGATGGAATCGGATGAAACGCCGTGGGGCTAGACGGAACCGGATGACACCGGAGGGGCTGCATGGGAGCGAACAGGCCCGGAAGTGACGGAACCAAACCGGACGGGATCACACGATATCGGACACCATCGGGTGTGACCGACAGAAACCGGACATTACTGGACGGGACGGAACGTTGCCAGTTGGGGTGTAACGAACCCAGACGGACCGGACCGGTAGATCGGAAGAAACGTGTCAGAATCGGATGAGGTGAGACAGGGCCGGAAAGTGTCGCATGGGGCCTGGCGCGATGGGATGGGACTGGAGGAGCCGGATGGAATCCGGCGGGACTGAGCGGGACTTTAAAGGACTGGACAGGACAGGACGGAACCGAATGTGATGAGAACAAACCAGATGGAACCGAGCGGAACCATATGATACTGCACGTGACCGGATGGAACCATTCCAGCCCAGATGGACTAGATGGAAACACACGGAGCAGACGGGACCAGACGTGGTCAAACGTGGTCGTGTGGTCAATCCCAGTACTGTTCTGATCGTGTCCGATCCCGTCCTGTTCCGTCTCGCTACTTTTGGTCGCATGAAAACAAACATGACAGAATGCGTTCAAGTTGGCTGCCAAATACCATCAAAATCAAGCACGAGCCTGATTCCCAACTCATTTACGGCTAGCCGGCTGGTCGATGTGATCAGCTGATGCCTGATGGCTGTTGCGGTTTTTGCTTTGACTGTTATGAAAGAATAAAAATATCGTGATGTTCAAAATATATCAAAAGCGGGATGCAGAGGTGTAATAGATGTTACAAACTCAATCGTTGTCGTCATCCCGTGATCTCGGACCTGTGGACATGAAGTGACTACGGGCCGGTGAGGCGGGGCCGAGAAGGCGAATTTCAACCAGGGAATGATAGGGTGAATAAATGTATCGGTACCAGTTATTTGACTTCCTGTGCCGGCAAAGTGTCTGTTTGCGGCAGCGAGGTCCCCTGCGCCGATCCGCCCCTGGACGTCCCAGTCATAGGACCAGACGCATCGAGGAAGGGACCGATTGTGATGCATCCTTCTGAGGGTTTCTATAGGGACTCGGGGTTACCACCAGCATAGCAGCCGCTAAGGAACCCGGAATGGGACGGAATGCCCTTCAGCTCCTGACCAGAGCATTTGATCAGTGCAAGTCAGTTGGTTGACCAGTTGATTCTCTGAACGTATTTAGCAGTTGCAGCATTACGAGCAAGAGAGATTAGGCCATCGTGCCCACGTTCGTGGTGCTCTTTGTGGTAGTTCGCCTTGAGTGCCAATCTAAGAATTGCACTGGTGAACTCTCGACCCTGGACACCTTTGAACGCATACCGATTGATTTCATAAAGCGTTGAAAAGTACTGATTTCCGATGTGTGGTCATTTTCACACATCCGTTGACCGTTGCCGGGTGTGGCTGCAAGTTCCGTGTCCTACAATGGCGTAGCTACCATATTTTTGTCCCGACGTCTCAAAAGGGCACCTTACGGAAGGGCACCATTATGGAAACATTGCTCATACATGAGCACAAACCACTTCTAAGGAAAACAATGAACTAAACTTTTGAACTTTTTCTTGGAGCAGCATCGCAAATAAATCATTCAGCCAAGGAACAAGACACTGATGAACGACACATGTGCTGGGCCACTGGCGTGCAGTATTGTGATTTACTGTGTTGATTGTATTTTCACAGTATGTGATGCTAATGATGTCTTCTGCAGGGCCAAAGAATTGTCTAGTTTTTGCTAAGCCAAAACAACAACCAGCGCTGTCCAATCAAAGGTTATTGTGTTTGCGTGTTCGTGTTTATGTTGTGATTTGAAGTGTATAGATATGGGGAGGAAGCCCTAAACTATAGGGGCTCACAAAGTAAGAGGTCTACTCAAGTTTTATACCATTTTGACGGTGTAGATGCGTAGAGATGCAGTTCCCGCGGCGTTTGCTGCTTGCTATCACTCCAATATGATGTCTTGTCAGTTTTGGTCAGTCCTTTGCTCGATTTGCACAGAGCACGAAACAAAAGTGTATGCATACACACACACACACACACCAACACCACACACCACACACACACCACACACACACACACACACACACACACACACACACACACACACCACACACACAACGCACGCCACACCACGCACGCACGCACACACCACGCACCACACACACACACGCACACACCACCACGCACGCACCACCACGCACGCACCACCACCACACACACGCACCACGCACGCACCACGCACGCACCACGCACAGGCATAGAAATGTGGCAGATCTCGTGCTGCTTGCGTTATAGTTATGCTAGTGTAGACCTCGCTCGAGCCAG
>NW_023596136.1:7253414-7270558 GCF_011947565.3 Pollicipes pollicipes | reverse complement strand
GCCACCCGGACGTATGTTAACATCGACGAGAAATGTGGTGCCATCGCCGGGCATTCCCGTGTATCTCTGAGCGACACAGGTCATGATGCAACGATCATGGCGGTGGTACACTTGCTCTGGTTGCGGAGGTGTGCCGCTATCGGCCGGCTCGGTGCCGTTGTCGCTACTGAGATTCGGCGTCGAGTACCGACGCGACAGCCGCGTGCTTCATCGGGTATCGGTGGCGGCGCCCAGCACACGGTGGCCGGAGCGATGCTGACAGTATTTCGCGCTAAACTGGTAGCGTATATACACAGCGGTGGATATGTCCATTGGTTAGCTGGGCTCTTCAAACATGACTGGGATGGCGCGGATAGAAAGAGGGATTGCCTTAGCTGTACCGGCGTTGCCTTCTCACAGGCAAGCGATGGTTGCAGCCGCAATGACAGCCCTTACGATAGTAAAGGGAATATTCAACGTTTGGAATATTAAAGCATCAGCTGTGATGAAATAAACTCACTGATACGTTTTGGTATACTTTCAAGTGGATGACAACTTAAGACAAACACAATTCCCTTGTTCAGCAAATACGCTCCTCAATACGTCATTGTTCACGGGCTTCTTAAAAGCCTAAATTGTACTTTAAGATTGATAATAGCGCAGTTTACCAGACCAATGCATTGCGTGCACTAATATGCTGTCAGGCTATGAGTACATCCTCTTGCTTACACTTGCGTCTTACACTACCTGCGTCTTCTCATCGAACCTGTCGAAAACATAGATGACTCCGGAATCGATTTGGACTCCGCCCAGAGCCCAGTAGAGGTCTACCTGTAGTCGGCCAATACTGTCGGTGGCGTTGCTGATAACAGAATTTCGGGGAGTGTTAGTAGTCGGGGCATACAAGCCAACGTCGGCTTCTGTTCCAGCGCGTAAAATATTAACGCCAACGCATGAAAGATCGAAGTCAAAATGTGCTGGTTGTTCTTCTGGCTTGGTAAAACAGTCATAAACACGTCGCACCTCCTGTTTGAGTGCGCACAGTCGCCGTCTGGTAGCGAGGTTGGTGGCCATGCACACCGGTACCGCAGCTGCTATTCAAACAAACCGTGTATTTGTGCACACACTCGCCGGGCTTATCTCTACATCCGAAGGGAGGCCGGGACAGCAAGGCCTACCTTGGACTGGCTTACATTCCACTCAACGTGCAGACTAGATTATATCCCACTCTAGGTGACACGCGATAACGTCCATGGGGGGCCGATATGATACTTTATCAGATAGCAGACCAGGCGGCCATATCGAGTGCTGATGGGTGTGGTCGGCCAGCGCGTGCCACATCACCCGCCCAGGTCACGTCTCAAGACACTGGTCCCAGTCCTGCCAATACAATTCCTTGATGCGCTCGCAGTGTTTCACCAAGTTTGGACAGCGGTGCCGCGTGAAAAACTCCAGGTGCGGCCCGGAAATGTACAACAGCTGCACGACCATGCCGAACACGCAGCAGTCGAGCTCCGTCATGGCCGAGCCCAGCATGAACTGCTTGTCGCCGAGAAACGTGGACAGTGCCAGCAAATCTTTCTCGATCAGCATCATCAGTTCCGGCTCGCTAAACAGACCGATACCCTGCTCCTTCGAGCGGCGCGCAAACCCAAAGCGCAGGCCCAGTTTCACGAACGGCATGTACTTCCGCACGTTTTTCGGGAACTCGGGCCACACGTATCGCATGCGGTCCAGGACGTAGCGCCGGAAGAAGACGCCCCAGGCGGTGCGTTCTTCAAACATCACCTGGAAGGCCCGGCCGCACGCGAGGTCCCGCTCCGAGCAGTCGGAGGTCATGCGGACGCCCAGTTCGTGCGCGATGTGGTCGATGATGAGGGTGGAGTCAGCGACCTCGCGGCCGTTCAGCGTGATCCAGGGGCACTTGCCGCGCGGCCCGAACGGCACCCGGTCGTCCACCACGTACGTGATGTTGTTGGCGCGCAGGTAGGTCTCGACCTTGACCGCGAACGGTGAGATGTTGGGGCACGAACGAGCCCGCGCGAACTGGTGCAGCACGACGACGTCCCGACCAACAGCCGCCCACTCGGCCCTGCGGAGGCGGAGAGGGCACCGTCAGATGGCGCCGCAGAGGAGACGCGTGCCACCAGGCACCGGATCATCTGCAGACGTCCCACCAGGCACCGGGTCACCTACACACGTCCCACCAGACACCGGGTCACCTGCACACGTCCCACCAGGCACCGGGTCATCTACACACGTCCCACCGGACACCGGGTCACCTGCAGATGTCCCACCAGACACCGGGTCACCTGCAGATGTCCCGTCAGACACCGGGTCACCTGCAGATGTCCCACCAGACCACCGGGTCACCTGCAGACGTCCCACCAGACACCGGGTCACCTGCAGACGTCCCACCAGAGACTGGGTCACCTACACACGTCCCATCGGACACCGGGTCACCTGCAGACGTCCCACCAGACACCGGGTCACCTACACACGTCCCATCGGACACCAGGTCACCTGCAGACGTCCCACCAGAGACTGGGTCACCTGCAGACATCTCGCTATACGGCCGGGTACCTGCAGACATCCCGCCACACGACCGGCTGCCTGCAAACGCCTCATCAGACAGGCGGACATATGTGAAGGTCTCATCGGACGGTGGGCCATCTGCATGGGCCTCGCCACACTGCAATCTGCCTCCAGACATCAAGCCGGACACCAGGGATCTCCTGAGGTTCCACCAGGCAGCAGTCTACCTGTAAATGTCCGAACAGATGGTAGTCAGCCTGCATACCAGAGCAATTGTCAATCAACTCCATGCTCGGATCCTGAAGGGAGCGTGCCACCTTTTTTGTACTTTTCATTCATTGTTGGATTAGACGCGTGCTATTTTATCAGTAGCACCAGTTTTCTCGAAACTCTTCTGAGTTGCTCAGAATTTCTATTGAAAGAATTCGCTTCCAAGATTATTCGACCCATTGCTCACCACTAAGGAAGTAATACATTTCATTTGCGTTGCTTTTTCAACGGGTATGTTTTGTGATGTTAAGAACACACCAATTCGCCCAAATGTTTTGTGATCAATGCTACGAAAGCTTGAGACAATCGGTCTAGACAAAAAGATATTAAAATGAAGATTTTATCCCACGAATTCAACGAAACGTTGTACTATGACTTTGATTTCTCACCTATGGCGTTTACCACGGTGGTTCTTTTCAAGACGCACTTTAGCTTTGGGAATGGCAGTATCACATTGTCCATAGTGACACATTTGCCACTAGTTCAAACTCCAACCAATGCGCTTTTCAGTAGCGCTTCAACCAGTGCCCTTGCCGCCCGCTGGCCCAACCACACACTTTTTATCTACACCAGTAAGGGTGCCACGACGGTTGTCATGACGACGGCGATCGCGACAATTGCAGGAAAGAAGCACAGTGCTGTCACAAAGTGTTGACAGCGTAATTTGGTTTTAATAATGATCCAAATTGATATCCTTTTTATGTCTTGACGGCGCTGCAGTAGCGCTACGCGGTGCAGTTACTATACTTAGTGGTCCGGAGGTTCCACAAAAGTATGTGTTTTGAAATATGCCCAAAAGCTGGGACACTCCTTTTGACGTGATGTATGCGATTTATGTGTGTGTTATTAAGTGTTACTATGTTATTTATGTTCGCGTTATTATGTGTTACTATGTGAGTTATGTTTGGATTATTATGCGTTACGATGTATGTGTTATCACAGGATCGTGTGATTTATTTGCACGGGCCGATATCATCGAAAGAAGACAGACCATGGAGGTAACCAACAACTCAATTTTGTGCAACCCGTTGACAGGGCTGACCTATAAACTTCGTTGCCATTAGCCTTTCAATCTAAGAATAATGCGACCGTAACGCATTCACTTTGGAAACTCGCGCTTCATAGCACTAAGAAGCTATTACATATTAGCTGCGGGAAGCCCTCTTTCAGCTGATTTGCCGTCAGAAGGCTTTTTACCTGTGATTAGGCTATACAGTGCTATGCCGGAAAAGAAACCTTGTTGAAAAGGAAAATAATATTACTAGTTCCATAACATCTCTGATTCGACCATTAATCAAGATCAAAAGCGCAAATGTTGACGAAAATAGGACAGAAAGCTCGAGGGAACACAGCAGGTTGAAAGAGACATGGGACTTTTGATTGCCAGGAAAGAGGAGGAGCGCCTTGCACCCATATTTCCTTTGAGGCCAAGAATAGACTCACCCGCCGGAGCCCAGCAGTGTTGGAAAGCTTATAGTGTGAACAGGGTGTTGGGAAGAGTCGGCGGTGTGTGTGTGTAGTGTTGTGCGAATGTAGAGGCATTCTCAAGAGATGTGCTGCAGCGGGTGCTGTGTATTGTCATCGTCACTCGCTGCTGAGCTGTGACGTCACGTGCAGCTGACGCCATTATTTTAGGAGAAATTTAACGACGCCCCCAATTTTCGTAACATGGTGAAACATTTCACCTCTTTTGAGCGTCTGCCCAGCTGACCGGCTTCACCTTAGATGTCGTCGCCGCGCGTGCCAGGCAGCGGGTCCGGCGGCAGTCTCCCCGCGAGCCAGACAGATCCAGCGTCGCCGCGCGTACCAGGCAGCGGGTCCGGCGGCAGTCTCCCCGCGAGTCAGACAGATCCAGCGTCGCCGCGCGTGCCAGGCAGCGGGTCCGGCGGCAGTCCTCCCGCGAGTCAGACAGATCCAGCGTCGCCGCGCGTGCCAGGCAGCGGGTCCGGCGGCAGTCCTCCCGCGAGTCAGACAGATCCAGCGTCGCCGCGCGTACCAGGCAGCGGGTCCGGCGGCAGTCTCCCCGCGAGTCAGACAGATCCAGCGTCGCCGCGCGTGCCAGGCAGCGGGTCCGGCGGCAGTCTCCCCGCGAGTCAGACAGATCCAGCGTCGCCGCGCGTGCCAGGCAGCGGGTCCGGCGGCAGTCCTCCCGCGAGTCAGACAGATCCAGCGTTGGCAAGCGGGCTCTGCGCGGGTCCTTGAAGCCTTCCCCGCTGGCAGTCGACGTTGCTCCCCTCAAGGCCTACTTCCGTTGGCAGCCAGCGTTCCGCGCCTCACGCCCCCGCCCCTCCCCCGCTGGCAGTTGACGTTCCCTGCCCTCCACCCCAACCCCCGTTGGCGCCCCCGCCGTAGTTGGCGTTCCTGTCCTCAAGACCACCCCCGCTGGCAGTCAGTGTTCCACCACCATCAGGTTTGTGCACCGGGGTAGGTCGAGTGTGCCACATATGTTGCTAAGCTGATGCTGTAATGATGGGAGAGGTCGGCGAGGAAAGGGGAGCCAAGACGAGGTCGCCGTGATACTTTTTAGTGACAGCTAATCCGCCTTGAGGAAATTCTATCAGAGAAAATGATTACCTGTCGACCCAAAAAGGTTTTTAAGAGCAGTGTATAGTGGGTGGTGATCACTGAAGTAGGGGTCGGGCTGCACGCATGAAGTAAATAAGGGTCCGATGCCTCTAGTAGTGTCAGACGAGGTTTGCAACTGAACGTGTGGTACTTCGCGCATGTGTGGCGAAATGAGTTGGCGTTTGGTTGTTACCGCAGATTAGGAAGTGCGGATTCAGCAGTGTGTCAATGTGGATGCTGCAGGTGCTCTTGCGATTACAGCTCAAGGCTCGAGATTGAGTGTTGAAATCTCTGAGACAAATGTAAGTGGCGGGTGGATTAGTGAACAAGGTACAAACTTCATGCCACGGGGTGGAAGAGACAGATAAAAAGATATCAAGGTGAGATAGAGTTGGAAATCTTCACAATAGCCGCAACGTGAAGTTAGTCATTTTGAATGTGACGACGCAAAGACGCATTGAGCACGCTAAGCACCAAGCCACCTTGGCGAGGTTTTGCAGTTTATACTCTGTCGGTATGCTCGGCGAGGTTTTGCAGTTTATAGACTGTCGGTATGCTCGTTGGGGTTTTTGAGTTTATACGCCTGCCGATATACTCGGGGGGGGGGGGGTTACAATATATACACTGTCGGTATGTTTGGTGAGTTTGTCAGTTTTGTACGCTGTCGGTATGCGGTATGCAGAGACTACCAAGCACTTTGAAGTAAAAGGGTCCGGAAATTGTGTCTCGTGTTGCCGGTGATTTGCGTTTGCGTGCCCCTTCTTCCGCATAGTAAGATACCAAAGATCGTGTGTCGTACTGCAGCAGGAATACGCCTAAGCTGGGTCTCATTTGGGCAGGGGTGGAGAGGCTGCCCAGACCTACACTCAGTGCGGTTTAGAAAAAGCTGCCTCCGCCTTCAAACGTGCACAGCTGCGAGAGGGTGGCTCACCTACGAAGCAATGCGATTCCGTCCGTAAGCGCGGATGACCGAGCACGGGGCTTTGGAGTCGGCTTACTCATCTGGTGTGGCTGCTGAGGTCCGGCCGAGGTACGGCTCAGAAGGGCCAGCTGAGGTGCGACCAAGGTACGGCACAGAGGGGCCAGCTGAGGTGCGACCAAGGTACGGCACAGAGGGGCCAGTTGAGGGCCAGCTGAGGTACGGCACAGAGGGGCCAGCTGAGGTGCGACCAAGGTACGGCACAGAGGGACCAGCTGGGGGCCAACTGAGGTACGGCACAGAGGGGCCAGCTGAGGTCTGCAACGACGTGGTCCAGTCGGGCGCCGCAGCGTCAGCGCCACATGCGGGACCTGACGGCAAGGCACCAGCAGACCAAGAGGAGTGGGTCCCGTTGGTTGCGCACCTGTGGGTTCAGTCACGACCCCACGCAGCGGAGAGGGGGATGCGAGCAGGCGTCAACCGAGGGTGGAGCTGCTGTGCGCAGAGGCCGGGCTAGAGGCCGGTTCTTCGTTCGCGGCCGGTTGCGGAGTGTGGGCATCATGCGCAGTAGGACAGGGCGGCGGAAGGGTTCGCGCTCCCGGTAGCCATGCTCTACTGCCACGGTCCCCAGAGGCATGCTTCGTGCCCATTCCCGCACATGACGCACCGGGGAGCATCTATGCAAGCAGAAGAGGGTGACGTGGTTTCTATTGCAGCAGACGCACGCTGGGTGACGGGCCAGACAAACGCGGTCGACGTGGCTGTGCTTTCGGCAACGCTGGCATGGGATGACGGCGACACCCAGGAGCACACACAAGTGAAGGTCGACGCATTTCAAAAGTTCGTACATGGCCTGGTAGCTTCGTCGCATTCTTTGGTGTCGACATTCGACCGGTTATTTCTAATTATCCGATAACACGTCGTGACAAAATATCGCAGCGAACGCAGCTTTTTTGCAGGCCCACCAATCTAGAACGGTGCTGAATAACGCCAAAACATGCGGGCAATAACGCAAACTAGGACCACACCTAGCACGACATGCCAATTGTGCATTAAAGCATGGAGAATGCAGAACAGCAATGTTCTGGTAGTTTTGGTGCGTGCGTAGAGCTCTAAAAAATTAACGCTCTCACTTTTTGTTGCCTATCTTTCCTGTGAAACAATATTGCAAAACTTTAGTATGCATGTAATTGTCAGCTTTTACTTTTTGGTGTTCGGTATGCACATAATGAAGTTGCAGAAGGTTTGGGGCCAAACTCATCACGGGTGGGGGTTCCGATTGGACTCGAGGGGTCATGGACCAGCCCCAAATCAAACAGATCTGCACTGGTGGTACCGAGCGCGCGTAACGCACGGCAGTAGGCGGCACTGGGCCGTGGCCGGCCATTACGTGTTGGTGGAACCGCCCAAAACGACAAAAAACTATAGAAAATACGACAAAAAACTATAGAATGCGACAAAAACTATAGAAAATACGACAAAACTATAGAAAATGTTGATGGGAACCGCCACTACGACAAAAACTATAGAAAATCAGCTGTTGGTGCGAGAACCAGACCGCGGCGGCCCCCGTGTCACCTCCCAATCCACACCGGTCTCGACGGTGAACGGCATGTCGCGACACCCTGCCGCGGGAGGGGGGGGGGGGGGCACGGTTAACCCTGGACGCCAAGTCATGCGCGACGAGAGCGATAGCGGCGCCAAGGAAGTGTGACATAGAGAAGATAAGTGCGTGCCGAATTTCGCTGGGGGAGGGCCCATTGCAGGGCGCGCACAAATTGATGGAAATGGCAAAGAAAGGCATGCAAGGGGACACAGAGGTTGAAGAGATAAAGCACTAAGCAGCAAGGCGTACAGCAGATGAAAAAAACACCCGTCTTCGTTGTTTTATTATCACTTCGCGCACGATGCGCCAGGTAGCGCACTTTTATGTAGTATTTGCTGGTGGTCGAGGCATTAAACAGAGTAGATAAGGAGAAATATTGCTTCGGAGGCAAAGAAGAACTGGAGGTACAAAGAATTGTGAGATCGCCAGTGAAGATAATCTGAACACCATAAGACTCAAGGGGTGCCGGTAGTGTAGTGGTTAACGCGTCTGCGTCACCACTGAGCGTCTGGGAAACCAGAGGTACGGGGTTCGATTCCCCGCGGTGCCCGCCCTTCCTGCCAGGGTGAGAGCCAGGCAACGCCATATAGCCTCAGCAGCTGAAGGCGTACGTATAGCCCCATTGACACAAGACTCAGGGAGGGGACAGCAGCGCTTAGATCGCTTTAAAGTCAGCGACATCGACGCGCTTATGAATGGCGACAGACAGTGCCACACAACCACAGGTGGCGCTCGCTCGGCCGCTCAAGTCCACGCTTTCCAGGAAATCTAACCAGAGGCCAGACTTGCCGTGGCCCAATGGGATAGAGAGCCATCCAGATCGACTTAATGACGTCATGGGCGTTGCGTAACTGACCTGCGTCGCCTACGAACGTGAGTGCTGTACAACTTCAGGCCAACCCGGAGCAGCGCCAGCCCGACCAGAATGCGAGTGGCACGATAACCCCAGGCGGTTTCCAGCCAGGTATTGACATCGTCTGGCAGGAGCGCAGACACCCGGGCGCACACCGCCTCCATGTTTCTCCGACTGCTCGTGGCTCTCGGAGCAGAATCAGCTGACTGCTAGCGGCAGTAACGGAACACACATTGGCGAAGATCACGTCACCGATGGCTTGGGACGCGATTATTGGTTGTTCACGGTTGCCAGATTAGGAGAATGTCAGCAGATTTGAAGACATGTGATGGTTTCTTTTAGACGCTTGTAGTGAAAGCGGAATGTTAGGGAATTCCCTTCACCAACAATATCTCCTTCAAAAAACGAAAGCATAAACAGGCGAAACATCATCGAAAACTCTCTATAATTCAGAAGCACAAATGCGCAGAGGTAATCACCTGGACTTGCCTACAAAGGCAAGTTGGAGATAATCTAAGGATTATGTCTATTGGCCAGCCCTACGCCCTCTTCAAAATCGCCTCAGCGAACCACCGACAGATCATTATCAATCTGGCTAAAGACTCCAAGGGCCGTTGATATTTAGGTGGTCAAAACCATTCGTGAAACATATCTAACGGGGTGTTTCACCTAATTAAAGGAACACATAGCCAGATAGATGGGCATCGGCCGATGGTTCAACGAGGCAATTTTTAAGTACACCGAAGGCAGGGGCGCGGGATCTATGGTCAAGTCGGGATGAGCAGGCTAAAAAATGCTAAAATGCCCGCCCCTTGGGATAAGAGAGTAAAGACCAAAATTAAGTGAAATAAGATCATATGGGTAAGAATGGATCCTCTGCAGGATAAAATATATCTCGGCAGTCAATAATGGGCCCTCTACGGATTAGAATGGGGTCACTGCAGGTCAGAATGAGACCTTTACGGGCCAAGAATGGGCCCTCGTTAGGCCAGAATGGGCTCTCTACAGGCCAGGAATGACCCCTCTACAGGCCAGAATGGGCTCTCCACGGTCCATAATGCATCCTCCATCAGTCAGAATAGGTCCTTTACAGGCCAGAATAGGCGTTTCACAGACTCGAGGCCCATCTATCGCCCTTTGGAGCCACTTGCTATTATTACCGCAACTGGGGTCATGCATTCTGGCGGGCATTTGCAAGGTGGTTCACTGCGGGCAGCATTCGACCTTCAGGCTCAGATCTCAAAGGTTCGGGAACTGACAGCCAAAAGTCGTGAGACTTTTTTCTGCCGTGTTTATCGCCGTGGCGCATCAGCGCCAGCCGAGCTCTTTATGACGTCATATCACTTCGGCAGCCTTTCACTGATGTCATACCTTACGGGGCAGATATCTTCGAAGCTAACCGCTGTAGAATATCAGACGAAGATAAGGACAACATTTCCCATTACTCATCTGCCGCAGAAGACATAAGCAGGAGCAGTTTTCGGTACAGAGGGTCGCCCTGGCCGCCGAGATCTTCCATGCCGCCATAGAGAAAACGATGGTGTCTCACATACAGCTTTGTTGTCGCCAATTAGCTTTTCGTCATTTTGGCAAGTCTCCATTTGCGTATGCCGCTACTTGGTCCTTGCAAGACCCTTTAAAAGTTTGCATTTTAGCCGCTTGCCGTTCTGGCGTGTCTGCATTTTGGTACGAAGTCATTTTGAGATACGCCATTCAGTTACTTCGTCATTTTCGGACGTTGACGTTTTGGCACGTCGCCATCTTGTCATCTCGCATGTTCGCAATTTGAAGTTTGCCATTAGCCGACTCGGACTAGTACAGCGGTTGGTAAAAAGCTGACTAGTACAGCAGTTGGTAAAAACTCGGTCGACAAATGGCGAGTCAACTTTTCGTCCGGACGTCGCTTCACAAAATGAGTTGGGGAGGGGACTGAACAGCTAAGAAGAAGGAAGGGGTCAGGAAAAAGGGGCAGAGGAGGAAGGGGAACAAAAACACTACATCCAAAACTACGCCAACTGATTGCATCCGATCTGGCCAAGTGACATGCGCATTTCTCGCTATGGTATAACGCTGTGGTAATGTTAGTGCCGAAAAACTACGCTCATATCTAAATTCCCGACATATCCTGTCATGATCCGCTGTGCAGATTTGAAGACATGGGATGGCCGCTTCCTGCCTCCCGGACTGCCTCTCCTGATCCCTGCCTCTGGGACTACCTCCCCCATCCCTGTCTTTGGGGCTGCCTGCCTTGGTCTCTACCTCTGAGGCTGCCTGCCCTGATCCCTACCTTTAGGACTGCCCGCCCATAACCTCTTGAGGCTGACGGTCAATGACCCGATTGAAGGGCCTGAGGGCAGGCCGTAGGTCATATGAACAGACCCAGTCAGAAAGCCGAATCGTTAAATGTGCCGGAGAATCTCCGGGACCGATTGAAAGGCCCCTGGGAGAGTGAGAGCGTCCATATAAAGGTCGGTTCGGTGCCGCTGTGAGCCCTAGGGCGCTTTGCCCAAGCAGGGCAAAGCGTTGGCCTGCAGATGCCAATCAGAAGGCCTCTTACATCGATCAAGGCTCCTGAAACAGTGAAGGGATTCCTGCGCTGGTCAGGGCTTACAGTGCCTAACAAGGTACCCCGTGTCGGCAACGAGCCGCAGGTCGGCCAAGGACACGTTTGCTGAACAGGAACAGGGACAGGAACCCACATATTAAAGAGAACATCTTGCGCTGGTCACGGCCCTGTTAGCAATGAAAGGAGATATAGATATGATGATGCATTGGTTTCCATATACAATTAGACAGCTGAAATGCCCTGTGTTGGTCAGAGGCCCCAATATCGAGCGAAAGGTCCTACGCACCGTTTCAACCAAGGACCGAAAGTCCGATTGGTGTCTCCGTAGCAATTGTTGGACTCCCTGCGCGTGGTAAATAATTATTTTGCATCAGTGAGAGCCCATGCGTCGACCCCGCACCAACTGTCTCCGTCAGAGAGCGTGCCGCATCAGGGAGGGACCAGTGCGTGATATATCTCTCTGGGGGCCCTCCGTATCGCCCAGAGCGCTTACCGTCCCACGCCGCCAGAACTGCAGCCGCCAGGGATCCCGGCTGAACTGGATGTCCTCCACCTTCTGGCCGCAAAATTTTGCACGTGCGATTCAGAAGTTGATTCACTGAACGGAATTATCAGTTGCAACACGAGCAACATTAAGTACGCCATCGCGCCCGAGTTCGTGGTGCTGTACGCGCTAATCCGTCCCGGCGATCAATCTGACAATCGCACAGGTGAAACCTAAGGCCCGGGATCCTTCGACAGAAATACCAGTTGATTTCATAAAGCATCAGTACCATCTTCCGATACGCGGTAGTTTGACCCGCCCGTTGACTGCCGCCGGGCGCTAGCTGCAAGGTCTGACGCCGCGTGGCCCATGGGAGGCTGCAACGCCTGGGCTCTGTATTTTTTTCTTTCACGATGTACACGCAAAACGCCCTTGATTCCGACAGTTCAACACCCTTCTAACACCAAGGGCATTGCCTTTTGTCCGCTCTCACGTGATGTCTCTGGGGTCGCATTGTGCTGGGTGAAACTCCAAGTTTGATCAACAGCCTTGAATAGCTCTCAGATAATAAGTGTTCAGGTAATTGACATGATAGACCAATGCCCTACAAGCGCAAAATCCCCTTACAAACTCATCTAGCATAGCCGATTGTAGGTAGAGCCATCCCAGGAACTTCCACGTTTATATGCTACCAATTCGTTGCCATATACCACCCCAAAACATCAACAGTTCTCATCTCCGAGGCAATCTCAACTGTAAGCTGCGTAATGACAGAATTCCACCCACTGAGTTGCAATGCCATCCAACCAGCCACTAACACCACGCCACTGTCTTTGGTAACCATTTATTTTGAGAATAATCACCATAAAAAGCACATGGAACGGCGGCGGAGCCCGGCTGACGTCAACCACCCCCACCCCGTGACGTCACACGTCCGGCTCCGCGGCGGAGGCGAACAGTGCCGGCGGCGGCGGTCGGCGGCGCCGGACGAGCCCCGCCCAAACCAGGAGCCGCGGCAGGCTGGCCGACGCCCGCTATATCAACTACGCCAGGTTAAAGCTGACATTGCCCGCCCGGCGCGGGCAGCCGCGCCGGGCGGGCACCGACCCGACCAAACCAGGGAAACGAGGAATGTTGGCGCTGACCGGCACGCGTCCCCGCTCACCGCACGCCCTCCCGGCCATTCGCAAACCAAGAAAACAACAGCGCGACCGGCCGCCACGCGAGATAAACAGGAGGCACCGGGTCGTGGTCGCCCGCCGCCAAGCCGGCGCGCCGAACGGCAGCCCAAAACGACCGACCAAACCGCCACGCCATCCCGCACGCCGAGCAGACATCACAGTTCAGAATCGAAGCACGCGCCGCTAGCGCAGGCAGTCGCGCGTGCGGGGGTGTCGGCGGCGGCGGCCAACGGCGCAGCGACAGCGTCTCTCTGTGACGGCCAGAGCACGCCCGCCGCTGGCGCCGGCACCCTGGCGGCCGGCCAGCGAAGCTTACGACGTGGTGGTTCTGATGTGCTCAGTGCTGGTGGTCCGAGCGAAGCCACAAGAAGGGGGGCGCGGCTCGCTAGTCTGAAAAACAGGAGCAGTATCAGCAAGCCCCGCATGTACCTGCAAGTAGATCGTCACAACGGCTCGTGTGATATGATCCGATCCTTTGCCGAGCCGTTCAGAAATGATCATTGCAGTCAGCGCGCCATAAAACGCCAATGCACGACTAACCCGTTCAGCGGTGATGAGGACAGTTGTATCTGAGACGTTAGCGATAGCGATGCGTGCACGCCAGGTGATACCTTTCCGCTATATTGACACAACGTAGCGTCTTCAAACTATAACAACACACAGATTTTAGCAAACCTAGAGCACAAAGAGCACGCAAGTCTGTGTCAAACAACGCAATACGTACCACTGGATGACAAACCAGGTCACTCACCTCCGCGTTACTAAGAACGGACATTGACTTTGCCCTTTTCATGCTGAAACCAGACAGGAGCACAGTGTCAGCGGTCAGTGGTCCGTGGTCCGGCTCGGCGGTGAGGCACGGCGCACAGCTCAGCGGCACCCGCACTAACCCGACGGAAAGGAGCCAACCGTGGCGCCGACTCAGGGCGGAGAATGTGAGGCATGCGGTGAATCAAGCCAAGCCACTAAAACTGCCGGCGGCCGCCCGATCGGCGGCCGGCAGGCCACTTACCCGGCCCCGAGCGCCGCAACGGCGCCGCCGATCGACACCCGGCAGGCCACTTACCCGGCCCGAGCGCCCGCAGCGGCGCCGCCCGTCTGACCTGACCTGGCCTGACCCGACCTCCTGGCGGCTCACCTGCTCTCGTCGGCCCGACCCTTGATCCGGTCGACGAGTTTGGCCGAGGAGCGGCGGATGGAGGCGCGCAGTTTTGTCAGCGAGCCTGATCGGCGGATGCGGCCTGGCTAGAAGTGGGGCGAAAACGGGCCGTTTCGCCGCGTTAGTTGGCAGCAGCGACTGGCGACAAATGCGGCATGCAGCGGCGCGGCGCCGGCGGGCGCTGGTCGTCACGGCACCGGCCGGTTCGTTTGTCCCGAGATCGATGATCAGGCGAAGGATGGGTCACACGCGGTCGGCCAGCAGCGTCGGGGAGTGTTTGCACCCCAGCCAGACCAGCCCCGCCCACCGCAGCCCAGTTCCCCGACCGCCCCAGCAATTCACGCCCGCCAGCGTCAGCTCCAGTTCCATTCACAACTGGCGACGCGGCGTAGGTACTTGAAAGAAGCATAAAGCTTTCCATTAAGGGTAAAGCTCGATACTGATGACTGGGGATTTAGGACGCATCGACAGCCGGGGTCATTCTGCCCCCCTGGGGTAAAGCTTTGACAAAAGGAAAACTTCAGCATTCAACACACAAAGCACAGCCCTCGGGGAGTTCTGTAGCCATACTTTATCCGACGCACTAAACGTGAGTGTCTTGTTGCGCCTTCAAGCTGACTTTCGACCATATTTGACCCCAGCCACGCCGACGTCTCTCGCCTGGATGGCGGAAGATCGCACGTCAAACGGTCACATTCGACTTCGACGTCCCAAGAACCCCGGCCAAAAGTTCCCTGTCAACCGGCGCCTAGGGGAGGGGGGGGGGGAGGTACCCGGGGACGGGGCTGTGAAGGGGCCCCTCCCACTGCCACAGTTCGCAGTCGGGTCGCAGACTGGGCTTCACCGGGGAGGAAGCCCTTCTGTCGGCTGGTTCCAGGGTGAGGTTTCGTCGCGGAGGGGATCCTCCCGCCAGCAGGGCCCCCAGCCGGTTGTAGGAAGAGGCTTCGTCGCGGGGGGGGTCGCTCCCAACGCGCCTCCCAGCGAGGTCACGGCGGTCAGCGGCGGCGGCGGGCCGAAGCATGCTGCGGACGGGAAGGCGAGGGAGAGACAGAGAGAGATAGAATGTAAGAGAGCGGGCCGCAGCTGGCGGCGGACGCTGGTCGCGGGCACAAGCATGCGGGTCCGCACCCAAACAGCAGCAGGACGGCGCCGCCCGCACCAAGAGCACAGCCACGCGCGGAGGTCGCCGA
Organism: Pollicipes pollicipes; assembly: GCF_011947565.3. Lineage (NCBI taxonomy): Eukaryota > Metazoa > Arthropoda > Thecostraca > Pollicipedomorpha > Pollicipedidae > Pollicipes > Pollicipes pollicipes. Next base: position 7,255,251 of record NW_023596136.1, on the reverse strand, counting down.
ACACAACACCGCACGCGTTCGCTACAACTGAACAAAAGGACGAAATAATCATAGAGCTTTTTATTGGCAATGAACAGTGGGCCGGGCTTGCGCAGCCATACATAAATAAGGTGTCCACCGTCTGCGCCGACAAACAAAACCAAACTCGCACTAAGTACGGGCGGGCGGGTGGTGGCCAGGTCGGCGCCGATGATCGTCGCTGCGGTCAGCAGTAGCCGCCACACGCGGTGCGCCGAGCAGCACAACGTAAAAAATACTACAGCAGCCGTACCGTCACGCCAGATACATAAATACGGCCACGCCGGCCGGCCGGCGAGCCGGGGCGCCGGCCAGCGGCCGTGCAGCGCGGGGGTCCGGTCCGGTCCGGTCCGCGCTGGTCGGGGGGCGTCCGCGCGCCCGGCCGCTATCACAGCACAGATTCGGAAGCCGCCCTCTGACCGCCTCCCTCCCCGCCGCCCGGGTCGCGCGCTACGTATGTACACTCGTCTGCAGCAGAGGGGCGCGCCCGCCGCCGTCTGTCTGTCTGTCCAGCCACTGCGCTAGTCCGCGGCCGACGCCAGCCTCACGACTGCAGCCCCAGCGCGTGGAACAGCTTTGTTTTTAGTCCGGCCGCCTGGCGGGCGTCGTCGGCGGCGGCGGCGGCGCGCGCGCCCTCGGGCGCCGCGCCCGGCTGTGGGAGGAGTGGTGACGTCAGACAGGGCAGGCCGGCCGCACCGCACGCGCCCCCGTGCTCGCCCGCCGCCGCACCGGGCCCGCCGCTCAACAGCCGTTAGTCAAGCCGCCGGGGTCCATGGTTGGATGACTACAGGGAGAGGAAAATAGACCGTCGTCACAAGGACAAAAAAGGACCATCGTTGTAAACAATGTTTTAGTAATGCATTGTGACGAAAGTTACTGAACTAGAAACAAAACGGGACAAAACATAAATAGGATCACTTCGTCCAGCTTGGCAGAAGAGGCGCTGTTATCCACTGCCTGACTGAGCATGGGCAAACAAATGTCCGTCTTCGATGGCGCTTGAGCGGTGACCGCCTTCCGTGCCGGTACGGGGCCTGTCGGCCGGGAGCCCGTGCCGCGCCGAGGGGCTGGCCGGGCGCCGGGCGCCGGGCGCCGTCGCCGCCGGCGGCCACCGGCGGACCCCCGCCGTACTTACGTGGCGACTGCGCGCGCGGCTGCCGGGCCGACGGGCTGCAACCATGCTATACGAAGGAGCGGCGAGCACGCGTGCAACCGAACACGACACCAGATAGAGGCAGAGGCCGAGACGGAGAGCCCACACAGCCAGAGCCCGTGACAGACACAGCGACAGACGGAGTCTACATAGAGCGAGACGGAGAAAGGGCGGGGGAGAGGACGGGGGGGGGGGGGGGGGGAGGAGAACGACCGGGTGAACGGCATGCTGGCTGTGAGCTGCCCCGCCGCACCGCACCCCACCCCACACAACGCCCCACACGGGGGGCCGGTCCGCGCATGCGAACATCGAACACGGCCGCCGTGACCAACTCAACGGAGAAAGCACTCGAACCGGCGCGCCTCGGCCGCGACGCCACATCGGAGCTCTACAACACAGCGCCCAGGACCACGCTTGGCCGCGGCCGCCGGCGGGTGCAGATTCCGCGCCGTACGTAACGCGCCTAGCTCATGACCGGTCCGGGCTCTCTAGACTGACACAAGAGCAATCGGACGCCCGCATTCGTGGTATGCGAACTCTGCTGCGAATGTCCGCCGACCACGTCGTAAGACCAGCGCTGATGGCAACGGTTTGCGGTACGGGGCCGTGGTGTGGTTCAGTGGTGTGCTGCGCTCGACGACCCGCACAAGTGTGGCGTAGGTGCGT